>NC_092696.1:2974875-3122717 GCF_964275005.1 Diadema setosum
AGCGGTTCCAACACCAAAACTTTAAAAATTCATAACTTTTGAATCGATTGTCCGATTTTTCTCAAACTTTCACTGATGTGTTCTACTAATGTTGCTGCTTTCACTCAATCCACATTGCTCTTTGGGTTTACCTTCCCTTTAACCCTAACTAGGCCGGGAGGGGCCTCCGAGGCCCCCCCCCCCCCTCGACGTTCCGCGCGATGTATCGCAATTGCAAAAAGCTATCGCCGCGACGTTTCATGACTTTTTTCTTTCGAGTCTCCCGCATCTTTTGACACCTAATTTGCGACGCCCGGGCGTGCGGGTCCGAAGTTACGCATAAATATGTACATGCATGTCAGACCCAAAATTGCTCAAAACGTTAATTCGTGTACAATTTCAATGCAAACTGTGCTTACAGGCAAATTTCATAAGCATGATTATTTTGGTGTTTTATTGATTAAAATCAATGAATAACATATTTTCTTGTTCGGAGCAATGTCACGGACAAATTTCATCGAAAAAACAATGAAAAACATAAAGTAAAAAAAAAACAAAGAAATACATAAGAAATTCAAAAAAACAATAAAATACTTCAGAATTTTTTCTGATATCACAATTTTTTTAATTACATTTTCTAAGGACACTAAAAAGAATATTTACACAAAAATGTGCCTGTTTTGAGCTTTAATTTGTGATTTATACCAAATAGTCTGATTTTAATGCATCATCGTGCATAAATTAGCATAATTTAGCATAAATGATGATTTTTTTGAAAAATAACTTCATGGTATTTTAGATTACATCATAGGCAATGTGTGCGCCAATTTTCGTCGCGATCGCCCAGTCGACGGCCGAGATCTGGAGGGGGGGGGGGGGCCTGGGAGGCCCCCCCCCCCCCCGCGTATTTTTTATTTACACGCAAGCCTGTTGCTTTTCGAAATCTAATTTAATGAAACCGCTCGTGATGCGTCTATGCTTACTCCACTAGGGTTGTTGGTTGCGAAGAGTTCTGTGAGCACTGAACTCTCCGCTCGCGATTCGTACACGTTCATCAGTGAGTGTGTGTACGCGCTGTGAAAGTTTTGCTCGCCGTGGTAGACCCGCATCCAAGTACATGTACGTATGTAAACGAGTGAGAGTGCGAAAAAGAAAACAATACAAAACAAAAAATCTGACCAGGAGGAGAGGGGGAGAGAGAGAGAATCATAAGGAAAGAGATAAAAAAAAAGCAATGAATATTCTGTGATATCTCATCAAATGAGGGTACATTCCATGGAAGACCAATTATTGGTGTATGATGGGGGTGTATATAATGGGCTACACTGACCGAATATTATATATATATATATATATATATATATATATATATATATATATATATATATTCATTTATATTAATATATGTATATATACAGGTTGGAGTGATTTTTAAAGGGATGGTAGGGGCGCTGAGCATACTCCCAAAGAATTACATTTAGATGGTCATTTTTCGCCTTTGTAAATTGTAGGCCTATACACGTTTGCGTTTACTGATATGTGGGGGGGGGGGACTGAAGGTGAAGCCAATCCACCCCCCCCCCATATTGAAACGCATAACGACACAATAGGCCTACACATGACGAGTAATCTAACAGAATGTAAGTATATAATGTAACACTAATTTTCCATCTCCGTTGATTGATAATTTAGATATTGACAGGAAAGATTGAAGGGAAAAGGAGTGGAGAAGAAGAGCATGGATGGAAAGCTTGAAGGGAGAGTAGTTGAAAGTTATGGAATAGGCTACAGCTGGTACATATGCATGTACATGTATCAGAGAGTTGTGAAATAACATGATCGCTTAAATCTAATGACACCTGAATGGAACAAACATCATATATACATTGGAAAATGTTTGCCTTTTTTCTCATTTTAAAATTAATACATTGTATCAAAAGTACTGTATTTGTCTTTCAGACCCCCCTCACTCTCTTCTTTCCAAAACGTCTCTCTTCTCCCGTCTCTCCATACATCATAGTATTTGTTCCAAATACAAGCTCTCTCTATCTCTCTTGACTCCCTCTCATATCACATGATTTCTGTTTCTAAGACCCCCTCTATATATACATTGTATGTACATGTATTAACTTTATTTCTCAGACCCCAACCCCCTGTTCTGTTGCTATTAAAGGCCCCCAAATCTATCTTCATACTGATGGTATATTATTTTGTTTTCAAACCTGTCCCTCTTTCCTTCATACTAGTTTCAAAGACTCACTCTGCATATTCATTTTCCGACCTCTCTCGGACCCCCTCCTTTTTCAAATTCATGACTCGTGTATTCCTTCCTCGATCACTGCTTGAATTAGCCTATATATATCATACAATTTATTTGTTTTTCATACTCTCTCTGTCTCTCCCATTCTCTCTTTCTGATTCTTAAACTTTACAATGTTTGTTTACAAGACCACTTATTACTCTCTACATTGATCAGTTTGTCTAGAAACATGTACAGTCACATGTTATCTAGGAAAATTACACCACTGTTGCATGAAGTCATTATGCACTTTATTCACTTCTTTATGTTCAAGCACTTTTTTTTTTCATGAAGGTATACTACAGATGTAATCGGATCCTCCAATATCCAAGAAATATTGTGATACAAACTAGAACTATCACTCAATGTGATTAATATCCCAAAAACTAAACACTGAGGCAGTTAGCTCAACAGGCAATGATCACTTTGTATAATTATATGCTTTTCTAAAAAAAAAATACTATGACAATGTATTGTTCAACATTGAATGAAATTAACAAAAATACGTTACTATGCTCACAGATAGTCACATGTTCCATATCTCAAGTCAAGTGCTCAAAACTTGAGTGAGTAAAGTCAGTAAATCAGCAATTTCTATGATTTTCATTAAGAATACTGTTACCATGTCAACACGATGTTTGACATTAAGAAAAAATGAAGTTTGCACAACTATATGTCATAGCTGTCACGTGGTCATGTGCCAAATTTCAAGTCAAATGCTCAAAATCCGAGGGAGTTAGGTGAATTCACAATATCATTGCATAAGATTTTCATCCAAAATGTGCTGTCACCATGTGTAGAGCTCACTAATGTCAACAATAATCGACCAGTAGAGTCATAACAACCACTAATGTGACTGCCGTATCTTCAAGCTATATGCTTACTTGACGACAGTCTTCTGCATTTATACACTCCGTTAATTCAGTCAGTGATTTTCTTTATTCCGAGTGGTTCCCTATCGACGCGTTCTCTCATTATACTCTTTTCTTTAATCTGTCGATAAACGTATATCTCAATTTTATGTTCATTTCATTTCATTTTCATTTCATTTCATTTATTTCATTCCTTCTTTCTTTTTCATCAAACATAACACGAAATGAATCAGAAGATATAACATAGGCATGTATTCGACTTTACATGGTAGATAATGGTTAACAAATAGGAAATTATACATGCACACCGGCAGAATACAAAGTTATGTTTGGAGGGGGAAAAAAAAAAGAAAGAACTGAGAGGTTCACTGAAAAGCATGCTTGTAAATTGTGAACCACTCAAAGGATTCTTGTGAATACATTAAACTTTTTTTTTTTTTTTTTTTTTTTTTTTTTACAAAGACAGGAGAGGACAAGACTGGACAATAGACAAGACAATAGAAACACAACGACATTACATGACTTTACAGTAGGGTATACCATGACAGTAATAAAACACAAAAGAATAATGGAAAGGAAGGAGAGAAAGAAAAAGGAAATGAAAGGAAAAGCCAACACGCTGAACATCGGGATCGTAAGAGGGAATTGAGGTGTTTCAGCTCAGTCAGCCGAGCAAAGTGTATACAAATAAGATAATGTAAAAAATACACAATGATGAAATCAATGATTGACGATGAACCCTTATAGGATGTAAAGACCAGCTAAGTAATGAATCGTATATATATCTTAATATGAGTTCAACAAAAAATATTTTAACTTACGCTGAAACGAATTCAAAGATAAAGAATTTTTTATATTACAACTTAAAGAATTCCAAAATCTAGGTCCAGTGTATATAAATGTATTTTGAGCCAATAATGTTCTCAGAAGGGGTAAATGAAACTCATTTGATCGCCTGGTGGGATAATTATGAAAATATTGATTTCGGGGAAACATTGAATCAAAAATGCTGGAAAGTGCATTTGTGTTATAATTAAACGTAAACTGACCCAGATGTAAGAAAAACAAATCTTTGATTTTTTAAATCTTATATCTAACAAATAATGGATCTGCATGGGAACGTGGAGAAACGCCACAAATAATACGAAGTGCCTTTTTTTGTAATAACAATAATCTATCTAATAAAGTTTGATGGGCACTATACCCTATGCTAAGATTCCATAATTTAAATAAGGTAATATTAATGAAAAATACAACGTCAGCAAAGAAGACAACGGGATATGAGATTTAAGTCTATCAATAATACCAATATTACGCGAAATTATTTTACTAATATTAATAATATGAGGCTTCCACGAAAGTTTATCGTCCACTGTAATACCGAGAAACTTTATATGAGATACACGCTCTAAGTGAACGTCATCAAAGATGATATCTGTGGGTAAAACTTCTATAGACTTGCTGAATAACATATAGTTAGTTTTCTGAAGATTCAGTAATAATTTGTTGGCTCTTATCCATTGAGTTACTTTTTTTAATTCGGAATTAACAGTAGAGTGATTGAATTTTGGTGGGAGAAGAAAATATTTGAATCATCGGCAAAACGTATAAAAGAAAGTATGTCGGATGATCTACAAAAATCATTTATGTAATATGATGAAAAGTAAAGGTCCTATACTACCCTGAGGGACGCCACATTTAATAACTTCAAGACTAGATTCGTATGTACACACTGCATGTTTCATTCTCTTGTAAACAAAAAGAAATGACTGTATTTCATTTTTGTAATATCATGATCGATGCAGAAAATTCTTAATAAATTCATTTGAATCTGGATCGTGTAATGTCATAACAACCACTATAATATCATCATAACACGTCGACGACAAATGTCATAATGGCCATAACACTAATTTAAAATCGAATTAATAAAAAAATGTCATAACTCGTCGACCACAAATGTCAAATTTTTCAAATTTACTGCAAATGTCATAACGCGTCATAGGGGAGGATCCAGGAATTCCGTAAAGGCGGCGTGCCGCCTTTACAAAATCAAAGACTGGCGTGAACCCCCCCTTTTCTTCTTTTTATTTCTGTTGTTTTAACAAATATAGAGAGGGGGCACAAGAGAGGGAAGCGCCCCCTCTCGATCCGCGATTGCGTTAACCTCAAATGTCAAAATCGGATTAACCACAAATGTCATAACACCTCGACCAGAAATATCAAAATTTCCAAATTTACTGCAAATGTCATAACGTGTCACAGGGGAAGATCCTGGAATTCCATAAAGGGGAGGCGCCTTATACAAAATCAAAAGCTGGCGCAACCAGCTTCATTTTATTTCATTTTATTTCTTTTTGTTATAACAAAAATATAAGAGACGGAGGGGGGCGCCGCGCCGCCCCTCTACAAAAGTACAAGCTGGCGCACCCCCCCCTCCCCCGCCCCCATTTTTTGTTTTTGTTTTTACTTCTGTTGTTTTAACAAGAATATAAGGGGCACCAGAGGGGGAGCGCTCCCTCTCGATTCGCGATTGCATCATCCACAATTGTCAAAACTCATTGCTTGCATTTCAGGGGCGGATCCAGGAATTCCGTATAAAGGGGAGACACCTTTCAAAATAAAAGGCTGGCGCAACCCCGTCCCCCTTATTTTTTTTTTTCGTTTAATTTCTTTTGTTTAAAAGAAAAAAAAAGAGAAAGAAAATGAAGGAGGGGTTACTTTTGTAAAGGCGCCTCCCCTTTACGGAATTCCTGGATTCTCCCCTGTGACGCGTTAAGACATTTGCAGTATAAAATTTTGAAATGTTGAAATTTGTGGTCGACGTGTTGTGACATTTGCAGCAAAAATGGGAATTTTGACATTAGTCGTCGACGTGTTATGACATTTGTTGTTAATCCGATTTTGACATGTTGTCGTCGACATGTTATGACATTAGTGGTCATTACGACATTTTGTCGTCGACGTGTTATGACATTCGGTTGTTATGATATTGCACGATCCAAATTCAAATGAATTTATGAAGAATGTTCTGCATCGATCATGATATCATAAAAATGAAGTACAGTCATTTCTTTTTGTTTACGAGACAATGGAACATGCAGTGTGTACATCCGAATATAAAACTGAGATATACGTGTACAGATCAAAGAATAGGCTAAGAGAACACATCGATTGGGAACCACTCGGAATAAAGAAAATCAAATGATCTGACTGAATTATGGCACATGTATTGGGAGTGTAAATTCAGAAGACTGTCGTCAAATTAGCATATAGCTTGAAGATGCGACAACCACATTAGAGGTTGTTATGACATTAGCGGTCGATTATTGTTGACATTAATGAGCTCTAACATGGTGACAGCATATTTTGAAAGAAAATCATATAATGATATTGTGAATTCACCTAACTCCCTCAGCTTTTGAGCATCTGACTTGAAATTTGGCACATGTGACAGCTATAGTTTTGCAAACTTCATTTTTTTCTTAATGTCAAACATTGTGTTGCCATGGTAACATTATTTTCATGAAAATCATAGAAATTGCTGATTTATTTACTTTACTCACTCAGGTTTTGAGCACATGACCTGAGATATGGCACATTATTGTGAGTAAGCAAAATAACACATTACTGTACTGTTAATTTTATTCAATAATACATTGTCATGGCATTTTTTTCCAGGAAAAGCATACAAAGTAATCATTGCTAGTTGAGGTGAGCTAACTGCCTCAGTGTCTAGTTGGGGGTATATATTAATCACATTAGGTGATACTTCTAGTTTGTATTACAATACTTCTTGGATATTTGAGGATCAGATTATATCTGTACCTTCATGAAAAAAAGTGCTTGAATATTGTGACGGAGAACCGTGATGTGCCTTGGTGAAACCAGGGTGGGGTGGAATAAAAGTGTCCATTCGGGACATGAGAGTTGGAGTTGGCAAACATGGCGTGAACAGTTGCAGTCATTCGGTGCTGATCCAAGAATGTTTTGTCGGTGTATGACAGATGTTATGTCGGTGCTGACGGGTGTTCTGTTGGTGCATGACATGTGGGGAACATGTCCGGGAAATGAACATACAAACAAGCCGTCTTTTGGTAGTATTTCGGTGTTCGGTACATCGTTGTAATGATTGATGCCCGTTGGAGGTACATATATGTGTAGTGTTCGCACTCATGTGAGATGTGTACACAGGGTAGCGAATGTAACAGTGTCGTTCGTTCGTAGTAGCGGTATTGTATACTGCGTGACATTGCACGGTATGTGTAATGGGGCTGCGTTAGCAGTGGTTGTGAATGGAAGTGCGATTCGCGAAGCGATGCGATGAGTATGTTTTGCGCACTTGTACTGGTCTTCTCGCTAGCTGAATTCCAGGGTTGCAGCATTGATTGCTGGAAAGGAAGGGTACGTATTACCGTTTCCGTTATGTCATTCTATCAGATTAGTGTGTCACTTTCTGGTTATTTGGATTAGCATCGTTAGATGTGGCTTTACGAGGAAATTGGCCTCGAGATATACGAGCGTTTGTTCGGTCTGAATTGCTTAGACTATTCTCGTAGTTCGGTACGCAGTGGAGTGTACTGTAGGAAGTTGCGTTAGCGACGTAGTCTTGAAATCTAGTCGGAAAGCTAGATGTGAATAATCATGGCAGCCAAGTTCGATGCTGCAGAGTTTGTGAAAGACGTCACTCTTGGTAGATTGAGAGGGTTAGTGAAAGCCCAATTAATTGAGGTTGCAACTCATGTAGATGCTGATATCAGAGAGTGTAGTCGAAAGAAAGAAATCTTTGCAGTTCTGGTGGAGAAGCTTGAACTGGGTGGTGTAGAAAATGAAAACACAGACCAGAGTGAGAGTACAGATGAGATTGAGAGTGCAGGTAGAAAAACTGCTCAAAGTACTACATGTATTACTAGACCTAGTGATATGAGGGTAGATTCCACACAACTAGAACTGGCTAGATTGGAGTTAGAAAGAGAAAAAATGAAGGCAGAAAATCTGAGACTCGAACAAGAGTTAATGCAACGTCAAATTGAGTTGACTCAGGTACAGGCCAGTAGCGTCCCAGGGGATAGGCCTAATGTTACTATGTCGAGACCAAAGACGCCTGACATTGCAAAAATGGCGAACACAGTCCCCCGCTTTGATGAAGAGGATGTAGACTCTTTCTTTTTCTCCTTTGAGAGAATAGCCAGGAATTTAGAGTGGGAGAAGAAATATTGGTCTATGATAGTACAACAAAAGTTCACAGGCAAGGCACATTCAGTAGTGTCTGCTCTCTCGGATGAGGAGGCTAATAACTATGACACAATTAAGGAAGCAGTCCTTCTTGCCTATCAGTTAGTCCCAGAAGCCTACAGGCAAAAGTTTCGAGGATATAGGAGAGGTTCGAGACAGACCTACGTAGAGTTTCAGAGAGAAAAAGAAATTATGTTTGATCGATGGGTTCGATCAATGAAAGTAGATCTCACTTATGACAATTTGAGAGAGATAGTGTTGATGGAGGAGTTCAAGAAATCGACACCTCCAGATCTGAGAACATATTTGGAAGATCGAAGAGTACATGATGTAAAGAGTGCAGCAGTCACAGCTGACCAGTATGAGTTGACACATAAAGTGAAAACAAAAAGTCCTGAGGGAAAAAGGAAATTTGATCAGTTGAGAAATCCTGACACTCAAAAGTGGCACAGTAGTCATAGTGAACGCAGGGATAAAGTAAAGACTGAATCACAGAAAGAGCGACCAAAATCGCCACGGCCTCAATATAAAGAAGTGAGATGCTTTTTCTGTGGGAAAACAGGTCACGTTAAGTCTGAGTGTAGGCGATTGCGTGAACAAAATGAAAACCAAAAGCAAAGAGCAACACATGGTTTAGTCCATGCAGACACACGTACACAGAACAGTTCAGATGCTGAAACAAAAGAGAAACAGAACCAGACAGCCACCAATGGTTTTGTTAAGTCAAGTGTAAGTGATGAACAGCGTCATCCAAATGTTGTGAAAAGCAGTGTCTCAAAAATGACAGATACATGTTCAAGTGGTCGTGTGGATGAAAAGTACAAGGACTTCATTTCCAAGGGTACAGTAACCATTGCTGAAGTTAGAGTACCGGTAGTCATCCTTCGTGATACTGGAGCTACACAGTCCCTCATGGTAGGAGATGTGAAGAGTATGCCCATAGACTGTAACACGGGTAGAAAGGTACTGATACATGATGTCAATGGAGGAACTCGGGCGGTCCCTCTTTTCCGAGTGAATTTGGATAGTGGACTGATTTCAGGGGAAGTGATTGTGGGAATTGTTCCATTTCTCCCTATGGATGGAGTTTCCTTTTTGCTTGGTAATGACCTTGCAGGAGGTCGAGTGAGTGTCCTTCCGGTTGTTTCCGAAGTCCCAGTGTACGAGCAGGAAACTGAAAAACTTGTCGATGAATTTCCAGAAGTATTTCCAACATGTGCTATCACAAGGTTTCGAGCAAGTGAAACAGAGCGTGAGAGAAAGGAGTCTGAAAGTGAAATTTCTCTTGGTGACACATTCTTTGGAAAGGTGACTAGTGAAGATGAAAGAGAACAAAGTTGGGAAGAAGGTGTGTTCAGTCAGCCAGCTTTAATCAAAGCACAGATGGAAGATGAGGAGTTGTTGAAGTTGAGAGAGGGTGCATTGACTGTAGATGAGGCGAAGGGAGTGCCAGAATGTTTCTATGTAAAGTCTGGTGTTTTGATGAGGAAATGGCGTCCCCCAGATCGTCCCGCAGATGAGGACTGGACGGTTGTCGACCAGATAGTTGTTCCTCCGCCGTATCGAAAGGAAATTCTACGTCTTGCACATGAAATTCCAATGGCCGGACACATGGGTGTCAAGAAGACTTTGTGTAGAATCAGAACTCATTTCTTCTGGCCCAAGATGAGAAAGGATGTGTCTGAATTTTGTCGAACGTGTCATAAATGTCAAGTGGTAGGAAAACCACAACATGCCATTAGACCTGCGCCGTTGATTCTTATTTCGGCTTTTGAGGAGTTATTTAGCCGTGTGATGGTAGAAGACGTAGGTGCAGTTGTGAGTGAGAGTGTCCTACACAGTGCTGAGAAAAGTGCAGACGAGTTTGAACCTGATGCTCCAGATTCTCAGAGTGTGAGTTTCAAGTCAGGAATGATTCCGCGAGTAGAGAACTCAAAGGCACTAGAAAATCCAGAGTTACTGCTCAGTCATATGTCTGATTCGGAGAGGCAAGATGTTGTCGACATCTTCCAGGAATTTCCGGAGGTTTGCAGTGATAGATTGGGCTGTGCGAAAGATACTGTTCATACAGTAGATGTTGGTAAAAATGCGCCCATAAAGCAGCATCCATATCGGATTCATCCTGCTAAGAATCTGGCCAAATGCGAGTTCGGGAAAGCTTGTGTGACTTACCTAGGTCACAAAGTAGGCCGAGGTAGCGTCGCACCACGAGATGCTAAGGTCCGAGCCATCGTGGACTTCCCAGTGCCGTCATCGAAACGGGAGCTTCAGCGCTTTTTGGGAATGTGCGGATTCTACCGGAGATTCGTCCCCAACTTCAGTCACCTGGTGGTGCCCTTGACGGACCTGTTGAAAAAGGGTACAACGTTCCAGTGGTCGGCGAGCTGCCAGGATGCGTTCCAGAAGCTGAAGGCCGTCCTCATGAACGATCCCGTGCTCATCGCACCAAACTTCGAGAGGAGCTTCCAGCTAGCTACGGATGCTAGTGACCGAGGAGTAGGAGCCGTGCTACTTCAGGATGACGACAACGGACACAGCAAACCCGTGTGCTTCTTCTCCAAAAAACTGAATCGCCATCAGCAAAAGTATTCAACTGTGGAGAAGGAATGCCTCAGTGTCGTCCTAGCCGTGCAACATTTCGAAGCGTATTTGGACGGTGGAAGAGACATCGTGGTGTACACTGACCATAACCCATTGACATTCTTAGAACGCTTCAAGCACAAGAATCAGCGTCTCTTCCGTTGGAGTTTGATTCTCCAACCGTACCCACTGAGAATTGTGCACATAGCAGGAAAGGACAACAAATTAGCAGACGCTTTGTCGCGAGTTTGAAACTGTGCGCTCGCTGATAATGTTGCCGAACGATAATTATATCAAATCTACAGTGAAACCTACATCAAGCTGAACATTTCAAACAAGACTCAAAACAGATAAGAAGCTGATGTTGATTTTTTTTTTTTGTATATGACAAAGTATACATGTGTTTATGTATTTTCGTTCAGTTTTCTTCCTTTCCCAAGGATCTGTGAAGGAAGAAATTGTATTTATGTTAATCATGTTTGTTTTAAGCGAAAACAGTATATGTGAGTGATGCTAGGAAGTATGAGAAAGTACTAGTACACAATATTCTGTCTTTATAAGGAGACATCGCTTGAAAAGTTTTTTTGATGTGTTACTCGCCAAGCATTATATGATATTTTGAAAACCCAACATTACAGGAAGCGCCAGGATACAATATCTGTGGTGTGTAAAATTACAGTGAAAGTTGTGCTTCAGTTGCACACTTCTACATGTATTGTGATTTCATTCAATGTACCAAAGAGTCAAAGGATTCATATTGTATGTATACCGATACGTTACAGAGTTAATGCTAGCAAATGCAAAAACAGTATAGCAAAACACAACCGGCCAGTCACAGGAAAACTGTTGATCAAATTTTGAGTTTTATATCAACCGATTTGTGTTAAAACACAAGAATTTGTGTTGTTTTGTATAAATGAAAAAGTGTTGAGTGACAGTGAGGCATAAAGAAGCCAAGATGTTATAATGTCACTTTTGGTAAATTAATAACCTGTATATGTACAATGTATTTCGTTACAGAGTGACAGCGTCACATCTGTGTGTCGAGTATGATCTCGATATTTTCCAGAGTTTGCACATATATTACAACATCTTATCGCGTGACAGTACATATGTGTGAAGGGACAAAAAGAAATGTCCGATGTTCAAAAGTTTGTTGTTGTTTTGGCTAACATATGACGCAGAGTTGACATAAGTATAAGATGTATTAGCAAGTACATTGAGTAGATGTACACGTGTGTTGACGTGTTTAAATACGATTTTGTTATAATCAAGAAATGTGTGCTGTTACCACATTCAGTGAAACTCCAGTGAAAGTTTGTGTTGGAAAAACAGACATATCTTTGCAACAGTCAGAACAACTTCAGGAAGAAAGTGTATGTTTGGTTTTCACATTTAAAGATGCAGTGTATGTGTTACAAAAATATATTATTCATGCCTGAAGTTATGTAAGGTTATTGATCAAATATGTTAGGATATACATGTAATTACAGTCGAGACTACCAGAAAATACAGTCTCAGTCAAAATCTTGATACTACTGGAGAAATGATTGATTACATTTGGTGTAATCTTTCCAGATTATGTGCACTCGTATGTGCACCCGTTGAAAACAGTTTCACATGTGTATTACTGTAGACTGTTGATTTGTGTATTTACATGTTTTGTAGGGGGCTTGTCAAGTTTCATATATTGTTCTAAAAGTGGACAATTGATGCCGGAGTTAACTGATTCTGATATGGCTCAAAATCAGTGATTATAAGTAAAGTAAGCCTTACAACGAAGGTGTTTATAGTCGAAAAGTTACATTCATAACTTTCCTCTTGTTGGGGGGAGGTGTGACGGAGAACCGTGATGTGCCTTGGTGAAACCAGGGTGGGGTGGAATAAAAGTGTCCATTCGGGACATGAGAGTTGGAGTTGGCAAACATGGCGTGAACAGTTGCAGTCATTCGGTGCTGATCCAAGAATGTTTTGTCGGTGTATGACAGATGTTATGTCGGTGCTGACGGGTGTTCTGTTGGTGCATGACAAATATAAAGAAGTGAATAAAGTGCATGATGACTTCATGCAATTATACATCTAAGTGGTGTAATTTTCCTTATGTGACTGTACATGTTTCTAGACAAACTGATCAATGTAGAGAGTAATAAGTGGTCTTGTAAACAAACATTGTAAAGTTTAAGAATCAGAAAGAGAGAAGGGGGAGGGACAGAGAGAGTATGAAAAACAAATAAATTGTATGACATATATAGGCTAATTCAAGCAGTGATCGAGCAAGGAATACACGAGTCATGAATTTGAAAAAGGAAGGGGTCGAGAGAGGTCGGAAAAATGAATATGCAGAGTGAGTCTTTGAAACTAGTATGAAGAAAAGAGCGGGGCAGGTTTGAGAAACAAAATAATATACCATCAGTATGAAGATAGATGTAGGGCCTTTATTATAGCAACAGATATAACAGAGGGGGGTTGGGGTCTGAGAAATAACATTAATACATGTACATACAATGTATATTTATATATAGAAGGGGTCTTAGAAACAGAAATCATGTGATATGAGAGGGAGTCAAGAGAGATAGGAGAGAGCTTGTATTTGGAACAAATACTATGATGTATGGAGAGACGGGAGAAGCGAGACGTTTTGGAAATAAGAGAGTGAGGGGGGTCTGAAAGACAAATACATTACTTTTGATACAATGTATTAATTTTAAAATGAGAAAAATGGCAAGCATGATTTTCCAATGTATTTCATTCCATTCAGGTGTCATTAGATTATGCGATCATGTTATTTCAGAACTCTCTGGATACATGTACATGCACATGCACATGTACCAGCCTATTCCATAACTTTCAAATTTTTTGTTTTGTATTGTCTTGTTTTTCGCACTCTCATTCGTTTACATAGTACAATGTACGTACATGGACTTGTTGGATGCAGGTCTACCGCGGCAAGCAAAACTTTCACACACTCACTGATGCACGAGTACGAATCGAATCGGCGCGAGCGGAGGCACTGTACAAGTATAACAGAACTCTTCGCAACCTGAGCGGAGTAAGCATAGACGCATCACAAGCGGTTTCATTGAATTAAATTGCGAAAAGCCACAGGCTTGCGTGTAAATAAAAAATACGCGCCCCCCCCCCCCGGCTCTATCAACTACCTAAATAGCCCGGCCTAGTTAGGGTTAAATCAAGGAAAATGCATGTGCAATTATTATAGTGTACATTGGAAAATTATCGCTCAAGTAATTTCATTTGTGAAATGCTCATACTTTATAAGAGAAAGCATCTATTTTGGCAGGTTGGTTGTGATTTGTAATCTCATTTTTCCCATTTTTCGCACATTGTTCCAGAGTAATCATGGACAGCAACCGTAAATGACATATATATGTATTATGAAGTCCTATCTTCATGCTTGTCCACAAGTGTCCACTCCAGTGATTTTCAAATTTTTGATATGAAAACTGTGATGTTTTCGAGTTTGCTGCTCCCTTTCCTCGGTCTTTATTCAAAGGCAGTTGAGTCTGAAAAGGCACCTCTGCAAAATAAGACCGCAATGGCACTGAATGCGGAAAATAGTCCTTTTGTCACTGTCGACGCACGATGTCACAATCGTCATTATCATTACACCTGAATGTACTCATTATGATGCTCATAATCGGGTGGAGGTGGTGATAATGGGATCAAAGAAAGACCTCGGATCCATTCATAGTCCCTACAATATGTGTAGTAGGGCAATAGTTCAGCAAAGCAGCGACTTCGCTCCCTCCCCAACCCCCCCCCCACACCCCTCAGAGGGCGCCAATTTGTAAAAGGAGTACTGTCAGCAAAGGATCTGGAAACCAGACGCACGCTTTGAAGCACGTTTTGCGGCACACTTCGCTTCATCAGCAACTTCTCCATCATGATGTTTCCAGTATACCGCTTTCCAGCAATTTCAGCAATTACCTGCATAATCAACGTCTAGCTCATTGAGTGCCTTCATATTAGGTCTGATACTTAACCTCATCAAACGCCTTCTGTGTTTTAGTCAATCAAATATGCATACGTTTCTCTATTTGATATATAGCTCTCTCTGCCAAACGAAGATTGCATCCTCCCGCGTTCTTCTGTCTGGAACACATCTGTAATCTGTCTGTGATATCTCAGTGCTTTAAATACTTATGCTTAAATGTGGCTTAAAGTACACGAACATGTTCACGGCATGTTACAGGCTTTTACATTACAATAACACTAGGCTTCTCCAGATGTCTTCGTAGTGCAATCTAGCCAGATTAATTCCATTTTCTTTGTTATTCTCTTGTTTGTGGCTTCCCCATGCAGGTTGCATATCTGGAGTTGCATCTCAGCGAAGAACATGAGGATTTAAAACATCAGTCCTCAGGAGGAGATGACTTGGCCCGATGGGTGTGTACTATGCCAAGACTTTTTCACTTCACTCTGTCGTGTTTGTACTTGCCCGATGGTTTCCTCTCAACAGCCGTTGCCTCAGCATCATCCTGTCAGGTATGTAATCTTTCGCGATACGTCATTTGCAGTTGGGACCGGAGAAGCCCTTACTTTTAAACCTAATTAACCATAAAATATGAGTTTCTCGTGAATTATATGTACAGTATATATATATAATGCATTCTTTTTTCTAGCAGATCGACTTCATTGTGATGCAACTTTTTGCAACTCAAGTGTACTCCGTCCGTAAACCCTTCAGTGTTTGAAAGAAATTACACCTCAGTGTTGCAGTTGGTTTATTGCAAAGTGAATGAAATCAGTGATGTCGGAAAATATAAAACAAAAAACCAAAATAAAAAAAAAGCCATCTAGCCTTTCGGGAGGCAAATATTTTTCGTTTAATTTTTCGGCGCCATTTGTAAGCCTCTGTTATGATAATGTTGTAGTGGTGACATTGAACAAGCGAAACCCCCCCCCCCCCAACAACAACATGAAAGTGGAATGCCCAGACGGGGAACTTGTTAGAGAACATGTACCCCCTAACCCGCCCCGTATCCTTTCTGGATTACTTTATAGACCACAATGCAGTATATATTGTGGAAAATATGGCAACTGTAGCAGGATACGATGAAATTTGATGAGAAATGAGGCTAGTATGGAACACACAAGAAATATGACATATGTACCTGTAAAAGTAGGAACAATGAAGGCGATGTAAACATTGGTAAATGAAAAGTTTTGTAACCTATAATCCCTCATAAACCTCCAAAACAGCTTTGAATAACATCAGACAAAAATGTGGATGAAAGAACACATTCAATAAATGTGCCATGGCATCCAAATCGCAACACAGTAGAAGACGCCGTGCCGCGCCGTCACCACACACTGATATTTTCTCTACGCAGGATGACCACCTATACAACTCCTTAGCAAGTCTCAATCCCATCCGACGAAAAATGAGACTAGTATAGAAGTGTCGAGGTAATTACCTTCCGCGGACAATTATCCCTCCTCCCCTCCTTCTCCCCCCCCCCCCCAGACTAAAGACTGGTTAGTGGTAAGGCTAGAGTAAAGATTAGGATTAAGGTTAGGTTCAGAGTTAGAGTTTGGATTAGGGTTAGGATTAGGTTCAAGGTTTAGGATAAGGTTAGGTTCAGAGGAAATGTCTGGGGTAATCGTCCAGGGATTGATTGCCCTAAACGGGGTGTAGAACAATCAAGAGTTATACTGGCTATAAAAGTCGGAACAATAAGGGCGCTGTCAATGAAAAACTTATGTTCTCATGCTATCTGGAACGGCCCTCTTTACACCTCCATAGCAAGTTTGAATAGAATACAACAACAAATGTGGCTGACAGAGCATATCAAGACATGGCAACCAAGTCGGAACACTGAGAACGCCGTCACCACAAACTGTTGTATCCTACATTTATTTCTTTTTTGGCCAATTTTGACCTGATGGTGACCTTGGATTCTGTAAAAAGTGGAACAATAGGGGCAGCATAACAAATAGGAATAGGTGTCTAGATATGACGACGATATATTTACATACCAAATGTTGAGACAAAAAAAAAAATCAGTCTAGAAACATGACCAATGAAGTGCACACAAGCGGACCCTCACTCTGGAAAATGTATTTGTGTGTGTGTGTGTGTGTGTGTGTGTGTGTTTAGAGACGGAACAAGCGAGGGTTCCATCATCAAACACGATAAGCTTAAACTATTTTTACCATAATACACCGTCATCCCAGTTTGAAGATGATCCGAGAAGAACAGCAATCGGTAGAGTGCTCGCAAGAAAATATCTACGGCGACGTGGCCTTACACTGTGGGTCAGGGAAATACCGAAGTACGCAAAAGTTATTTTAGGCACTTTGGATTTTTTTTTTTTTGGCATGTCCTGTTCAAAGACAATACTTTGAAGAATATTTCAGTAGAATATTTGACACAGGTATGTACAGTAAAGGTGAGCAGTTTCCTACCTGAAGTAGCAAAATACAACATACCGACATTAAGAAGCCGTTTACAGTGCATGGCCGGGCCGAACCGCGGCCGAGCCTGGCCTCAAATGCTGGACTCGGCCCGCTTACAGTGCCGAGCCAGGCCTTTTATTACTGTAAACATGTGGTTACGCAAACTGGGCCAAATGCGGGACCAAATTGCGACCAGCGCGCTCCAAATAACAGTCGTTTGTAAGGCTCTGGTTTGTTTACAAGCAGAGCGCCATTACGACTCTTTCAATAAGGTTAGCATCCCGAGGCTTCCATCATGCTGTGATTGCTGCTCTATCATTTGCAGGCACAATCCAAAGAGTATCTTTTTTTTTTCAATTTTGTAGTGCAGTATCCAGTTATAGAATATAGGCTACTTTCGGCTCCTAAAAGACCCCCATTACAAAAGTGAAAGTGTATAGACGATTGTAAATATAACCAAGGAGGTATTAGTTTCGCCCTGTTACCTCCTTCGTATAGCTATACAAGCTTATTCCTTCTGCGATACGTATTGTATGGATACTTAACAACTTCGATCCTACTCTTCATATATTATGCAGGTAAAAAGTAATACACCCATTCCAGAAAGATTTTGTTATTCTCATCGGTCATTTGTTGAAAACAAAGTCAGTTGATTCCGGCCGCCCATCGAAGTGTATCGGGTCGCAGTCTGATGAATCCGATTTGTGTTGGTGGACTATCAGGTCAGTGACAGAAATTGCTCGCGTGATCCTCCTCGGAGGATCTTGAATTATCGGATCATGACTGGCATGTCTGACCCTGACCTGATAGGCGACCATCCAAGTCCGGTTCATCAGACTATGATCCGATACACTTTATTGGGTTGCCGGAAACAAACAAACAAAAGAGAGCTTTGCAAGTCCCGACTACTTAGATGAGATGAGATGAGAAAAAAAAAAACAACCTGTGGAACGGGGGTATAATTTCACATGGAAGAGATTCCGATTTTTTTTTTATTGATAAACATTTTAGTAAATTATATCTTTTTCATGCAAACTTTCATACACTACAGACTCCTTCTTATTTGCTATATCATAACCTTTCTTTTCTGGTTACCGTTTTCCTAATCTATTATCTTTTCTGTATAACTAAACAAAATGGTTTCAGGGTTTGACGTGGCATAGACCTACGGTTACGAAGTGGAGCGATAAAAACGATATCGAAGTTTCATTTTATATCACGCATTATACATGTTCTACTAGAAAAGAGTGGAGAAATTTGCCCTATATTACAGCGTACATCATGAACTTATATTCTCAATAATTTACACGGACAACAGTATTATCTTGCTGTACTTGTTTAATGTGGAACTTTCAAAATGAAATCAATTCTTTTAACGAAACCGGAATGTTTATAGCATCCTTTATTTATTTTTTTTTGTAGCATGTCAAACTGTGTCAGTGAATGTGAAAAAAAACATAAATGAAACCCTTCACATTAACCTTCAAAGAAAAAAAGAATAACAGCCGATGAATTGCATTAATTAATTCAGCATTCACAGACAAATTATTTGGTAGCCAACAGGAAATCAGCATGACAGAGACATAACAGAAGTTTGTAATTACGTTCAATCGGTTCTATGCCCCCTATACCCCCATATACCATTTTTTTTTTTTTTGGGGGGGGGGGGCAAAAAAAAATCACGGAATATAATTTCAAGCTCATTCTGGCCCACTGTGCGTCGGAGTGACGACGCAAAATCCGTGTCTTCCGAACTCATAGTCTGTTAGGGGGATACAGTCTTTCACCTTCTCCATCCACGAATAACTACTATCACGTGATTTATGGAAGATCTTTGTTGACCCTAAAAGCTGACGAAGTTATACTGGTTCGGCTGTCATATGAATCCCTGTATATAAGTCACAATGTTTGGTGATTAAACTCCGACCACAAGCATGAGAATCCGACGTTAAACAGATCAGTCGATCAGAGAGTTTGAGGAGATCGACTGCGGACTGGGAATAGCGAAAATAATTCTAACAGCTCAAATAATCCAGACACTGGATCTACTGACCAGTTCGTGATACTACTTCATCTGATTTTATACGGCTGCTTGTTGTTAGATTCAATATCTAATCATTGATTGGAAAAGTCCATAACTTCACTGGCCACCAAATCGATAGAAGAGACACAATGGCAATACTTATCTAAAATCACAAGCCATAGTCGATTGTACCATTAAATTTGGCGACGCTGTTTGAGACTTTATGCACATCTATACTCCCCTCATACTGCACTGGTATCGTGGAATATGAGAGAGAGAGAGAGAGAGAGAGAGAGAGAGAGAGAGGGAGAGAGAGAGAGAGAGAATAGATTTCGGTATATCAATGATGTTCTGTCTATAGCTGACATGGCTGAAATATAGACCTACGTACATAATTTAAGCGTGTCCCAGGTTTTTTCGTTAACATAATTGGTCTTTCGCACTTACAAGAATGTTCAGTGCTTCACAGGATTTGATTTCTTTTTTCTTTTTTTTTTTTACTTCGGCACTATTTTGTTGTTTTTCTTTTCCCACAGATTCGAGATCTCGAGTTTGATTTTGATAGAGACATTTTCTCTTCTAAATCTCAAACTCATGACAAAACTCGATATCAGTCAACGCTTAGAGGAGACCTGGTCCAGTGGATGTGTGCCTTGCCAAGACTTGGGAAGTTCACTCTGTGGTGCCCCTACTTGACCGATGATTTCCTCTCAGCAGCTGCCGTCTCAGCATCATCCTTTCGGGTATGTCATCTTTGACTACTTGCTGTTGGAAGCATAGTAGGCATTCTTCTTTTGATAAAAAAATAGTTGATTACGAAATCATCATTATGAATTACTTGCGATGTATGGGTTTGCTTGTAGGGTAGTTATCCCTTTGTAGTACTAATAGTCATAACTAGTTTTTGTGTAGCGCACGTCACACTTGTTAAGTATCTCAATGCGTTCCTTAGTAAATCAACCTCATTCCGTTACGATTCAACGGTTTTAACTTGACTAGTGATCCAGTAGACGAGATCTCCGATAGACAAATTAATGATCTCGACCCCCTGTATCTACAATCCACCTATCAATCCGGGTGTGCACAATAAACGTTAGCATTCGTATACATGTATTTTCCGTACACAGTATAACAAGAACCTGAGTCGAATACAAGTGAGTAGGGTATAGGTTTAGTGTAGTGCCGTGCAAGTCAAACAGCTAGGTGATAATATATGTTTTTCGACACCATCATGACACCATTATGTAAAGCAGAGGTTTTACGTCGTAATACATGTAGTAGGACAAGTATTGGAACAGTGGTCTTTTGCTGGAGTACTTATTCTGTTCGTCATATGAAATATGAGAATAATTATACTGACAATAATCTTTATATATAATACTAACAATAATATAGGTTTTCCCGGCCAATTTCGCACTTTTGTCAGTCCATTTGATAAAAGGTTCATTCAATTTAGCGAAAATGCTCGTCACTGCCCATTCTGTCATTCAAAATTGCAAGTTGGTCGTTCAATTTAGCATTTCGATCAATGAAATTTGCACATGTGCCATTCGAATTCGTAAAACGAGCATTCAAATTGGCACGTGCTCTTCAGTCATTCAAATTCGCCAACACTGGCCGAAAGGGGTATTTCAGTCATTCAATTTCGCGTATGGGCAGTCAAATTCCTAACATGTTCATTCAAATTAACGTCATGTTATTTCTCTTTTGAAAAGGTGATAACATTTAAACGCGTATTTCTATGTGACTTTTTGTTTCATCCACGCACTGTTAAGCAGTAAAAGTATCATATTTTTTACCATACATAACTCGGGTTTGTTGTTCTATAACGCCCCTTTTCTTTCATACATGTCATTTTAGGCCTACATGTACCAATACTAACTTCATCTTCTTACAGTCATGACAGCACAAATTAGATACAGACGTATTTCTCAAGAAGACAGAAAAAGAATTATAGAAACATTTGATAATCATAACCTTGACTTCCTAGAACTGGCCGACACACTCGGAATAAAGCACTCAACGGCCAGATAAGTTGTGGCCACATGATGCACTAAATCTTCGGACTGGAAGAATCACTAAGCACATTGAAGAAAAAAATAAACCTGTTGCCAAAATCTTTCAAATAAGTACGAAAATATGAAATGTAATGACGCTTGCAAAACAGTAACTGTGTTGACAAAAAAATAAATAAAGAAAGAACCAAAGCATAAACATGCGTGCTAAATTGACTGCAAAAGATGTTAAATTGGATGCCCAAAAATGAATTTGAATGAACGAGTGCGGCATGTCCGTGATCACGTGACTATATCATTCTAAATTGAATGAACGAATAACGAAATGGTGCTAGTTTTACGAATTTCAATTGAAAAAGTGTTAATTAGAATGACGCTAAAGGTAATTTGAATGCTCCAAAATGAATTTGAATGAAGAGATCATAAAATTGAACTACCGAACATGTCATCTACGCTAAATTTTGCTAAATTGAATGCAGCAATCAGGAATTGGACTGACACAAGTGCGAAATTGGCCGGGAAAACCTATAATAAAGACAATAATATTAATAATGATAATAATAATAATGATAATGATAGTAATAATAATAAAAATAATAGAATAATACTAAACATATTGTATGTACATTAAAGTGTGTATCAAACAAGATCCATAACATTCAACATGGCAACAGGACTGTGTGTGTTGGTCTTTGCGGGAGTGACCAAGATATCGGACAGGCGGCCCATTCAAAGGTTATGGACCATAAAGATAATGTTAGAAGAAACCCTTAACACAAACCCGTAGGCACAAACGTGCATTCGTACAGGCTGGCTTATTCATTTGACCAGTTTAATTGACAGAGCCTATCCATTTAGTGAGACATTCATTGGTATTACATGATGACACTCGAGTATTGTCCATGTGCTCAGTCATGCATGGCATTTGTCAACATAACTAGGTACCAATCGAAAGAGCAAGTCTTTTTCTTTTCTCACAATCAAAATTGTGCTCCCACGCATAACTGACAACAATTGATGTAGTATATATATATATATATATATATATATATATATATATATATATACACTTTTTTATAGCTTGTATACATGTACCTTTGATGTTCTCACCCAGTAATCAGGTATAGCAGTTAGCTTTTTTCTAACGTGCTTTCAACGACGTCATGAATTCACAGTCTTATTGTTACAAAGTCATATTGTTCATTAACAGGCAAGCCTTCCTCTCCCTTTATTGCCGCTATGATGAGCATCCATTCTTTCCTTTTGAGAGCTCCTCTGTACATGGTTTTAAAGGATGGTGATCGAAGAAGTCTAAGTAGGTCCTGCTCTGTTAGTATTAATGGGCCATGATATATTTCCTCTTGGAATAATTTCATTCACTCATTACACGTATAAATGTATTATAGCAGTATTTGATCAAAACCTGACATCAAACTTAGACAAGCAGAATAAATGATAAAGGTTTCTCTTGAATCACCGGTTTAGCTGACATTTTTTAAGCACTTATTAGTATTCATTTAAAACCACAGTACATTTTACTGTTTTAGACCCAGTAACTGATCATTCGCTTAATAAGAGAAAACTGTGAGTTCACTGGTTACCTTATCGATAGCAGATACAATGACAAATTAAAAAAGATGTACAAGATCCTTCGTTTTGAAATGCGTTGGCCATTTATTTTTTTTTTCGATACGCTCCTTATGAATAATGTACAAGCATACTTTTATCTGTACTGGTATCCAGGAATAGAACAGGGAGTGCAATTCGTTCTCATCAATCCTTAATCCATAAAATGATAATTGGATCTAATGTTTGTGGTTTGAAATGCGTGCACGTAATGGTGTAAGGCATATTCCAGCGTTATTCGTCTTATGTGCTATTTTCCGTCATGCGTTCTTGCTAATTGAAGTCTATTTTGATTGTTGCTATTTTCATTTTCCCCCCAAAGATTCATGATCTGGAGTTGCGTATCAGCAAAGAGCAAGAGGATTTAAAACATCAGTCCTCAGGAGGAGATGACTTGGCCCGATGGGTGTGTACCATGCCAAGTCTACGGAAGTTCCTGCTGTCGTGCCTCTTCTTGTCCGATGGTTTCCTCTCAACAGCCATTGCCTTAGCATCATCCTGTCAGGTATGCAATCTGCGTCCTTTGCTGCTGGGATCGTAGAAGACCATACTTGAAAACTGTTTCTTGAAAGATAAACATGTATATAATATATATATATGTGTGTGTGTGTGTGTGTGTGTGTGTGTGTGTGTGTGTGTGTGTTCAATGAGTAGAGTGGCTGCCCTCACAATCGGGAGGTCGTGGATTCAAACCCCGGCCGCGTCATACCAAAAGATGTTAAAAGATGGGAGTTGCTGCTGCCTTGTTTGCCGTTCAACAGTTGAAAAGGTTAGAGCAACGTCGGTCTGTCGCTGCTCAGTGGCTGCCGGGCCCACGATCAATTGGGCAAAATGAATTTCCATTCTTGGACAATGAAATTTGGAATTTATTATATATATATATATATATATATATATATATATATATATATATATATAGATATATACAATGTGTATATATACACATACAAATATATACAAATATATACAAATGTGTATTATATATATATATATATATATATATATATATATATATAACGAAGAATAAACCGGTACTGCAATATTTCGCCAATATAGAGTAAAGAGCAACTCAAATTTTCGGTGGCTTCCATCCACCTTCTTCAGGAGTCTCGACGCGGAATGTCAATGTCAAAACATCAATTGAACATTAAAGGGGCATAGTCCCGGTAGTGTAGATGGCGCTGTTGATGATACTGCCGATCACCGTTAGCATTGATTCGAAGATTACTGAAGTAGAGCTGTCATCAAGAGTAAAGTGCGTAGGTGTTGCTAAGTAACGTTGCCTTTGTCGTCTTCCCTGCGCATCGCGCAGTCTGTAGTAATGCCAGGGTGCGTGCATATGTGCTTGTTATTATGACATCACAAAAGAAGTTTGCTAAAGCTGTCATCCCCCTCAGCCGAATCATGAGCCGAACTGTGATCGGACCACTGACTACAGTGAATCGGACTTCTTCGGACTCGGGAAAGTGGGCCAAAGCGTAAGCGCCAAAGAGAAGTCGATAGCGTAGGTCTCTATAGGAAACTTGCGCCGTGCGCCCGCGTACGCATTTGACTAAAACACGGGGACCATGCACCTTTAAGAGCGCGCACTCATATACACAGAATTGGTCGCTATGAGAGTGCGTACCCTTTACAATGATGTTGCCATGTAGACGCAATGTAGTCAAGGCACCCCACGCATAAGGAGGACATTGACAAGCTTATTACGTAACAATGGTGTTCAATTACTTTGTATTAACACAAGTTATGATATCGACATACTATGTACTCATCAACGTACCATAGGTTACAAAAATAAGTTATAGAGCGCTCCAGCAATTAAATTGTTTCATGTGATATCGACACATGTAATCATAAGTTACAAAAATAGGTTGAATAGCGCTCAAACAATTAAATGACTCAGAATACAATAATCATCGGTAGGAAGAAGTCGATATAATAATTCCTGTTAAGAAACAGTTCAGTGTCTCACTGAAATCTAAACAGATTTGAACATACAAGTGTGAAATTGATTGTATCATACAAATGAGTATTAGGATGACAGTGTGAATCCATCTATAGAAAATAATACAAAGTAAGAGTAAATTGATTATTAAGATGGAGACATGAAATCATAATATTCGCTTTAATTCATCATAATCTCAGACATGTCAGACAGAATAACCCACTAATTTCTCCAAACACCAGTGGTAGTGAAACAGTTATCAATTAAATATCTTATAATCCTCGACATGACATATTCTTCTCTTTAACGGAAGAATGAGTAACCATTTAAAATGGATAAATCTCTGTTCAACCCTTCACCTTGAAAGCTCTTACTCTTTACGATTACTCGTAACTCGGCGAGTTTTCTTTCCTCTGCTGATGTGTAACCTCCCCCGGCCGAAAATGCACACTCTGACATCCGTCAGTGAGTGGCCGGGGAGGTTGAAGTGTTTGGCAACGGGGAGGTCGTTCCGATTTTTCAGGATGGACGATTTATGATTATTAAAGCGCATCCGGAATTTGGTGCTGGTCTCACCAATATAGACAGCGTGAGGGCATTTTGCACACATTAGACAGTACAGTACATTACTGGGATCGCAGGTAAGTCTCTGTGGACGGAGGGTGACATTGTTTGAGATTTTCACCCTGGTGTCAGTAATAAGGTGTTTGCAAATTTGGCACCTAGGCTTAGCACATGGTGTGTTACCACTCGGTGGTAAAGGCGCTGGGAGTTTGGTGCTTACAAGCAATTTTCTGAGATTTGGGGGCTGACGCTGGGCGTGTAGAGGTTGATCTCCAACAAGTTTCCCTAACTCGGGGTCGAGAGCCAGTGTAGGACATTCTTGCCTGACTTGTTTCACGAAAGATTTGGTAGCAGGGTGGTAAGTGGTCACGAATGGAAGGCGTTCCTTGTTTTTCTCCAACTTAGTTTGGTTGAGGAGAACTCTTCGGGATTTCCTTTTTACTCTACGAATTGCATTCCCGATCATTTTTGGAGGGTATCCTCGTTTGAGGAATTGTCTACCTAGTGTAAGGACCTCTCTGTCAAACACATCCTCGTCCGAGATGATTCGGCGGAAGCGAAGCATCTGACTATAAACAATCGATTGTTTGATGTGGTGTGGGTGAAATGAGTCAAATCTCAAATATGAGAAAGAGTCGGTGGGTTTACGGTACACGGATGTTTGTAACGTTTGGTTGTCCTGGTCTATCGACACCAATACGTCCAGGAAATGGACCTTCTCTTGCGAACTTTCCATTGTGAATTTGATGCTTTGATTGCATGAATTGAATGCCCGGTGGAAAGCAGCCAGCTCTTCAATAGAGTGATCCCAAATCATAAATATGTCATCAATGTAGCGAACATATACCGTAGGTTTCTGAGGATAGCTTGACAGAAATTCCTCCTCTAGGGCAGCCATGTAAATGTTGGCGTATGCGGGTGCCATCTTAGTTCCCATGGCAGTGCCTTTTTTCTGTAGATAATACTTGTCGTCAAACTGGAAAAGGTTGTGTTTCAGAATGAATTCTGTCAATTGGGCTAATGTGTCTTTATCTACAGCTTCGTCCTCATTAGCATGGTCACGGAGGAAGCCGACTCTTTCTCATATTTGAGATTTGACATTCCGCGTCGAGACTCCTGAAGAAGGTGGATGGAAGCCACCGAAAATTTGAGTTGCTCAATAAACTCTATATCGGCGAAATATTGCATTACCGGTTTATTCTTCGTTAAATTGGAGCCAATACGTGAACTCGCAACATATATATATATATATATATATATATATATATATATATATATATATATATATATATATATATATATATATATATATATATATATATATATATATATACAATATACGATGTTACGGAAGAAAAACTAGAGTATAGACGTTGCAGTGATGTTCACTCTTGCCTTTATTCCCCAAGCTTTCGGCTGTTTCACCAGCCTTTTTCAAGGGCTTGATGAGACATAAACATAAAAGCAAAATAGCAACCAATTTGCATGCATTTGAAAAGAAATAGAAATAGTAATAACAAAAAGCCAATCAAACGGAATATAGACAGTAACACCAATTTGCATACATTTCAACAGGATAACGAAAACAATAACCACATAAACAAAAACCAAAAACAAGGCAAAAGAAAATCGAACAAACATGGACAGCAACATTCGCTCCAACGGAAAGGCAGCTTTATCACACACACTTGCAGTGAATAAATGAAATTGTAGTAGTAGTTTAGTATAGGTAATAGCAGCGGTAATGCATAAACCAACATAAATTAAAGCACATTAGTTACCTTTTAAGGCGTGGGGATTTACTTGTGTGTGGTGTGGTGTCAGGAGGATGAGTGTGAGGGGTTCGTACATGTAATGCGGGGGCAGTGAAGTGTGAGGGGTGATGTGGCTTGGGGGTATTTGGGACGATGACACAGTAAAAATAGACATATATATATATATATATATATATATATATATATATATATATATATATATATAAATTGAAACAAGAAAGGGAAAACTGACCAGAAACAAATAATAAATGGCGAAAACTTTGAGCAAAGAAAATGGGTTTTCATCGGGATTCGAACCCGAGACATCCGGATTACTAGACCGGTGCTCTACCGACTGAGCTATTGAAAGCCCTAGATCGGTGTTCGTCCCAAACCCTTAACTCTCTTTGCTCGTGTGGTCAGAAGCTATAGTGTGTGTATGTGTGCCACACACACACACACATTAACCTGACATAGACCCAAAGGACGTAAATCAACTTTGGAATAAATGCGAGGGATCACCGAAGCGATGCAGCTTTTTATTTTTTGTAATATAAATTGAAACAAGAAAGGGAAAACTGACCAGAAACAAATAATAAATGGCGAAAACTTTGAGCAAAGAAAATGGGAAAACGAGCAAAGAGAGTTAAGGGTTTGGGACGAACACCGATCTAGGGCTTTCAATAGCTCAGTCGGTAGAGCACCGGTCTAGTAATCCGGATGTCTCGGGTTCGAATCCCGATGAAAACCCATTTTCTTTGCTCAAAGTTTTCGCCATTTATTATTTGTTTCTGGTCAGTTTTCCCTTTCTTGTTTCAATTTATATTACAAAAAATAAAAAGCTGCATCGCTTCGGTGATCCCTCGCATTTATTCCAAAGTTGATTTACGTCCTTTGGGTCTATGTCAGGTTAATGTGTGTGTGTGTGTGGCACACATACACACACTATAGCTTCTGACCACACGAGCAAAGAGAGTTAAGGGTTTGGGACGAACACCGATCTAGGGCTTTCAATAGCTCAGTCGGTAGAGCACCGGTCTAGTAATCCGGATGTCTCGGGTTCGAATCCCGATGAAAACCCATTTTCTTTGCTCAAAGTTTTCGCCATATATATATATATATATATATATATATATATATATATATATATAATATACACATATTTGTAGCAGAGCGACAACATTGTGACAGAACTAACATTATTTGTAACTAGTCCTCTTCATCTGTAAACCCTTGTTAAGGGTACTTCTGTTGAAATTAATGTTTTACTATAAACTGAGTACAATCAAGAAGAACGAGATCTTACACCTGGCCCTTTGTCTTCTCGGAAGTCGACACGATGAGATTTTACATCTTCTGTTTTTGTTTTCTGGGAACCATTTTTATTCATTTTTTTTTCTCCCTCTCACTGTCTGTCAAACCTCTCATACCGTCATGAATACCTGCTATCACATCGTTTATGTACGACCACTGTTGACCCCAAGTGCGTTCGTGCAATTGTATCAGATCACATTATTTGATGAAAGTTTGAAGAGATGGACTATATGGACTCGGAATAAAGAGAAAGGCATTAAGGATCTTTGCCAGGACTGATGTTGCAACTGATTGACAAATTGCCCTACAGCGACGTAAATAAGCACTGAATTGATCAGTGTTTTAGTAGTAGCCATGATAAAAAAATCATGGGCGTACATACTCGAGCAGGATTCGAACCTACGACCTCCTGATCACCGAACAGGCGTCATCTCCACTAGACCACCGAGCTTTCGCCCGACAGCAAGTGTTGGTTCTAATCCTTATAGCATGCAGCTGATGTTGTTTAATATAATTACAAAAATAGCAATAACAGTGTCACAATGGAGGAATGCATTAAATGTCAATTGTCTTGATTTTTAGTAATTCAAAATCCGAATTTTCCAATTGACATTTGATGCATTCCTTTATTGTAACATAATTATTGCTATTTCTAGTATTACCAATATATACATATAATGTACATGAATGGTTAACAACAACTTAAAAATCATTTACAATAAAACTATTTGAATGATACTCGACATTACCGGTACAAACAGCAATAAATAATGCTTAAAAGACAGCAACATTAACAGTTACTACAGGTAAAAAAAAAAATACTTGTAAACATCCTTGGGTTATTTTTGACGATAGACACCGAACAATTTATGAAACAAATTAAGTAAAATAATTAGTTATGTAGGTTGTTAAAGGCTTAATATGACTGAATGGCAAATAAGTCTGTTGTGTTGTCTCATTTTCATTTACTCCGGTACACGGTGTCGTGTGGCATTCCGCCACAGATACGAAAAAAAGTCGAGGGAACAATTTTTAGAAGTTAACCCTCATTCTCATATTGCTACCACTGACGTTAATTTTAGCTTCGGGTGGAATGCAGAGGACAAAAAAAAAAAAATAAAGATTGATCTTGTGTCACTCACGTTTCCGATTTCATATGACTTACCCCCTAGGTATATGAAAGATATGTAATTAAAACGATCTACCGCTACATCAGCCAAAAGTCATTTTACTACACGAAATCATTAACAAGCAGAGCTGCAAAAGTGCAGCAGCTTATTATAGGACCCATATTCAATTTTACGCAGCAAATATTATTCATATTCCCCCTCACTAGTTTGGTTTATGTCATATTTCGGGTCGTGTAAAAAATGCATATTTCTTATTCTTTCTTTATGCCATGCTTATTACACTGTGGAAAATGGAAAAAAAATGTAATAGAAAGATATCTGATGATTTATGACAACTTTCCCCTTTCTCAGCTTTAAAGTTCATTTTGAACAAAATCGGAATCCCTCCCGCATTTGTAATTACATGTGCGTTTTAGTTGTACGGTTCCATGGCTTGATCGCATTATATTTTCATGTCATTATCATTCATTGTATTTTATGGGTGAAACGTCCTTTTTGTAAAACAGGGCCATATGCATGACCGGAAGTGACAAACATTAACGTTACTGAAAATGGGCCTACGTTTTTTTTGTTGTTGTTGTATGGAAATAGAACAAAGAAACAATGGTAAGATTCCCATTTTAAATTACATATTTCATTTAAAAGTGCATCGAACCATTGAATTTGTGGTCGATTTCTTTGTTTATTACATTGTACCAGTATGAACGTTTTCCAGTCGCAACCTGCAAGTGATATTGTGAAATAGGACAAAAACGTAGATTCTTGTATAATCGACATCATTTGAACTTCTATCCATGACTGAAATATATGTAAACTATCAGGACATTTCCAATGCTTCTAAATCACAAATTAATTATTGGTCTTATGGACCTACAAATGTATCCAGTCATTCAGAAGATTTGCTTTTTTTTTTGCTCCTTGTTTTTCAACAGATTCGCGAACTGGTGTTTGATTTTCGCAGAGGCTTTGGTGATTCAAAATCTCAATCTCCTGACGATTCTCAATATCAATCATCGCTTGGAGGAGACTTGGTGCGCTGTGTGTGTGCCTTGCCAAATCTTACGAAGTTCAGTCTGTTTTGCCGCTACTTGACCAATGATTTCCTCTCAGTAGCCGCCGCCTCAGCATCATCCTGTCAGGTATATGATTTTTCATTTTTGAGTCATCTCCTTTGGGTGAGGGACAGTGTGCATCTTTTGTTAAATGACTGACAAGGTTTCATTAGTTTTCCCTTTCATGTTTTTTTTTTTATGGTAGTACAATATCGCCCGAGAAATCTATGCAAATACTAGATTACAGTTCATCTTTTGTTGATTGTTTCTCAACAAAGTCTATTCAATCACATATTCTCGTCATTTACAATTCGAATTTTAGCAATCATTTTCGTCAAATTTTCTTTCAAAATTCATCTAATATCATTCCTGTTAGTGACTTCTTTGGTTATTTAATATTTCACTTTTTCCTCATCAAGGAGTAACAACACACACGTGTACCCCACCCACTAAAAAAAAAAAAAAAAAATCGTAGACACACGGACACTCATTCATAAACTCTACAAAATTTGGGTCAGAAATGATAAAGAATGGGTCAGATATGACCCCATCCAGAGGCATAAATTCGGTCAGGGTGACCCCATTCCGGGTCTTCATGACCAAATTCCAAGTAATTTTTTGACCCCAACAGACCCAGTTCCGGGTCAGTTCTGACCCGGATTTTTTATTCTTTATTTTCAGAGTGTACAAACACTCCCGGAAGAAGAGTACACACGGAGACAAACATATATGAAATATCCTCTTATATAAGCGAAATCAGTGACCATGATTTCGAGGCACATCGTTTTTATGATTAAAAACAATTTTACATGTGTAGAGTTTAAGCCCCTTTGAACGTAAAAGTTAATAAATGGATAATAAACGCTAATGCACTTAGTACTGAACCACATATTTACTGCCGTTTTCCATATTACAGAACAAAGTTTTCTTCATGTAAGACGTAATAACATAAATCAGGCAATGAAGCAGCTCAAGTCTAAATGTTATTAAGACATGAACATTGGCAACGAGGAGGACCTAACCAAGATTGGTGGCAGGTCGAAAAAAAATATGGATGCTTTTGAACAAAGAGAAATTGGAGATTTTGACAGTTTCCAGGGGAAAAGAAAAGAAAAAAAAAGAAAAGAAAAGAAAAGAAAAGAAAAGAAAAGAAAAGAAAAGAAAAGAAAAGAAAAGAAAAGTGCAACTCCTGTATCATGTGAACTTGAATCCGTGAAGTACTTTGGTGTAATCATCACTTCTGATTTGAAGTGGACCCAAAACAGCAATAATACTGTCAATAAAGCTAATGACGTCCTTGCATTTTTATTCTATTATGAAATATTATATAATAAAAACGCAATCTTCGCATAAAATCCTATGATGTCAAAGTCACAGCTTACAAAACAATGGTTCGACCAATTGAAGAGTGTGCGTCCTCTTTTGGGATGTATTTTTCCGAGAACCTCATCCACAAAGTGGAGATGGTCCCTAGAAGAGCTGCGAGATTAACTTTGAATCGCTACCATAATACCTGAAGAGTCACTATAATGCTGCAAAACAGGCTAACCATCATATACAAAATACACAATAATCTTACTCATCTTTCGGCACAGGCCTATAATATCAAGCAGGTTACTCAGTTGACGAGAGCCACCCGTATACATTCCTATCAGATACCGTACTCGAAAACTGAATTGCATCGCCATTCCTTCTTTCCGAGAACAGTGCGGAGCTGGAATTACCTGTCTTCGAAAATTGTTGCAGCGCCATCTGTGGGAGCATTCCTTAAACCGACAAGCGGTTGATCACAGTACACTGCGGCTAGTCTTTGTTCTCGATATTTGTTATATGCTTTTAAATATCTGTAAATAAACTGTATTACAATGTAAATAACACTGTCTGCAAAAATCTCAATCATATTAAAGGAGGCAGACCAAACCAAGAGAAGAAGAAAAAGAAGAAGAAAAAGGGAAGAAAAAGAAGAAGAAGAAGAAGAAGAAGAAGAAGACATGACTAAAGATTGTCTGTATACTGTTTTCAATGCTTTCATCTTGTGTGTTCGGATTGGAATCTATACACATGTATAATGATGGTGATGATGAAAAGGCATGTTTTTATTGGGTAACATCCATAGCACCCAGCATGCCCAACAGGCTGAATTACAGACATTTTACATGGATAAGTGTGACAACATTGAAATATAATATCGAAAGAAAAGACGCATAAGAAATAAAAACAAACAAACAAAAAAAAAAATCAGGGTAAAATATTGCACAATGAAACTGAACATCATAATGAATGGCCATGTCATGATCGATGTACCTCCGAACGTGTATCTATTTCAAAGTATACGTGATTACAAACACCAAACAAATCAAATAAAACCAACGCCAGCACAGAAATCAGATGCGTAACACGTTTTGCTCGTTGTACATAATGCACATATAGTGCCCATGAAAGCTGCAGGACTTAGTTTGAAGTTGGAGAGAAGAGAGAGAGAGATAGAGAGGGAGAGAGAGATGTTTCCCAGCGTTTTTCAGAGAGGGATAGACAGAGGTTTCAGAAGTTGCAAAAAGGAGGTGTAATCAGGATATTCAAAAACATATGAAGAACTGAAACAAACAAGCTTCAGCTTAATTTTAAATCAAAAGTTATAACTATCAGAAATTATCACACTGACTGGTTTATATTTACCGAAAGATATGTTACATAATTATGATATTCAGTCTTCACATTGTGTTATATTGAAAATATATCACATTATGGTATCCTATGTAAAATAATAATCAAATGAAATTTCTTTTAGTATTCAACCTATTAAAAAGTTATCAAACTGCAACTTATCAATCTGCATGGGGTCCTCACATCCAACTGGCCCCCACATGGAAGACCAGCTTAACGTAGCTGAATATAGACTATCCATCTTCTCAAATGGAAATAAACAACAACAAAACAAAAAACAAACAAACAAACAAACATTCAAACTTTAATGTCTCTGAATGAAATACCTTTGGTATGAGTTATAATGTGAAAACAGAATAATACAATTTATTGTGCAATACAAATACCACTTGAAAACTTCAAACAGCCAATCTCCTGCTTAGTTTAGAATCATTGTCTAAGGCATTTCATTGTTCCTATAACGTTCAGTCGTGCACTTGATCTCCCTGAGTTTGTTGCTATGTCTTAGGGCTCTGTAGCTGCTCTGAGTTGGCGGAAGCCAGTCTGGAAATCTCGCGTAGAGCGAACCTCAGACACAATTGATCTCTTCTATCACAGAGTGAAGTTATGTTGCACATGGCACAGGCCTTCTCATAAATCCTACCTATTACCCAAGATTATACGGATTATACGGATATCTTTTCTGAACAATTGCAATGGTGATAAATATACTTTGTTTATTGGTAATGGATGAGTGCCATACCGGTACACAATGCTCTATGACTGTTCTGATGTAGCTAGTATCAAGATGTTTAGTAGGTCTTCAGATGGCGCTCTGTACCGTTTCATGACGAGGAGTACGTATAGCTTCGTCGCAGGTCGCTTGACAATGTCGCCAACATACGAATTCTAGCAAAGATTGCTTTGAATAGGAACACCAAGGAGCTTGACCTCGTTTATTATTTTCTTCCAATACATTGTCGTTCAGCTTGGAGCTGGTTGGGCGGGATGTGGAGCCGGGAAATGTGCAAACGCCGGGAAATGTGCAAACGTCTTGCCGGGAAATGTGCAAATCTCTAGATTTCATCAACGAGAAATGTGCAAACGTGGGGACGACGGGAAATGTGCAAATGTTCAATTTTGCCGGGAAAAGTGCAAAAGCCGCCGGGATACCTATATTATGTATACATGTAGATCGAAGAGAAACTGTCAATCAAACTTGCGGATGAATCATTACTACCTTTACCACATGTCGTAGCCCCCACCTGTCTATAGCGACCACAACGGATTTTCACCAGATTTGCAGATAGCATCTTAATAATGATGTGGTTGTCATTTTTTTTAACATGAGTCCCCCCTCACCAGCCACCACCACCAAAGGAAGGGGGTGGTTGAACCCTTAAACTGGTTGAACTATGGATTTTTTTTCTTCTGCCGAACCTAAAAAAACAGATAGAGCTAAGTTAGTGCTTTGAAGACATTAGTGACTGAAATTTCATTTTTTTTTTTAAAATCATAACGGATCCAGGGGTGCCCTGATGGGGGAAAGGGGGGGGGGGGTGATGCAGAGGAAGGGGATTGTCCACATTTTCAGCATCTTCTCGATAAATCTCACGACAGATTATCATCAAACTTGGCAGATAGCATTTTTACGGTGATATGGTCTGTATGTGTTGAAATGAGTGCAAATGACCCTAGCGTCAGATCCTTAATCTCTGGAATTTTTCAATCTTCTTCTGTCAAACCAGAACAGATAGAAGTAAGTTAACTATGATGACTTTAATGACTGAAATTTCATGCTTTATTATGGCGGATCAAGGGGTGCCCATTTCGGGGGATGGGGGGGGGGGGAGGAGGGGGATTTTCCACATTTTCAGCATCTTTTTAAAGAATCTACTACGAATCTTCATCAAACATGGCAAATAGCACGTTTATGGTAGTGTGATCTTAATTGATAAAATGAGCCCCCCCCCCCTCCCCGGAGGGGGTTGAAGCCTCAGAGTCCCTACACTCTGGATTTTTTTTTTGTCCTTCTGTCAAACCGAAAAAGTAAGTTAGTGCTAATGAAGACATTAATGACTGAAATTTCACGTTTGATTATGGCGAACCCAGGGTTTGTTTTTTGTTTTTTTTTGTTTTTTTTTTTTTTTGGGGGGGGGGGGAGAAGGTTTTTCCACATTTTCAGCATCTTCTTGGTGAATCTGCAACGGATTTTTACAAAACTTGGCAGATTGCATTTTATGGTGATATGATCTTAATTTGAGAAAATGAGCCTCCCCCTACACACACACACACACACCCACAAACACACACACACACACACACACACACACACACACACACACACACCCACACACACACACATACACCACTGAAGGAGGGCGGGGGGGGGGGGGTAAGCTTCAGAGTCCCTAAACTGTGAAATGTTATCCTTTTCTCTCGAATAAAAAAAGAAGAAGATAGGGCTAAGTTAGTGCTTTGAAGACATTAATAAAAAAAAAGGAAAATCTCCCCCTCCCCCTTACCCGACCCTTCCCCAATCAGGGCAGCCCTGCACCCACCATAATCAAACATGAAATTTCAGTCATTAATGTTTTCATAGCACTAACTTAGTTCTACGCTTCTATAGGAGATCCAGACTTTATAGGGACTCTCTGAGGCTTACACCCCACCCCTTCCTCTTCGGCGGGGTGGTCATTTTAACAAATCTGAATCATATAAGGTGAAAATCATGAAAAGATTTCATGACCATACAGAATATGTGGACAATTCCTCTCCTCCCCCTCACACCCCTATCAGGGCAACCCTGGATCCGTCATCATCAAACCTGAAATTTCAGTAACTATAGTGTCTGCATAGCATTAGCGTAGTTCTATCTTTGTTTGATTCGAAAGAAGAAGATTAAAAATTCCAAAGATTCAACTCCCCACCCTTCCCCGAAAGGGGGCTAGGGAGGGGTGTTGAAGCCTCCCCCCCCCCATGGCCTCGTGTCCTGAATCCCTGGATTTGCCATTAAACTTGAACTACTGTCATCAATGTTTTATACCACCAACCAAGTTCTATCTTATTCGGGTATAGAATATAAGAAGAATTTTGATAAAATCGTAGTTTTGGGACTTCGAGGTCCCCCCTTTTTTTTGGAGAGGGGTGGGGGGTATGACTAGTCTAAACAAATTAAAATCCCATTTCAATAATGGTGCTACCTGCAGTTTTTTTGTTGAAAATCTGTCTAGGATCTTATTAAGAAAATATTAATGGTGGAGGTTTATGCGCAGATTTGACATGGGGTTTAGCTATCATCTTATACACAGTATTGCTATCATGGTTTGCACGTTTCCCGGCGATGTTTGCACATTTCCCGGCAAAATTGAACTTTTGCACATTTCCCGGCGTCATGTTTGCATATTTCCCGGCGAGACATTTGGACACTTCCCGGCGTTTGCACAATTCCCGGCGAGACGTTTGCACATTTCCCGGTGTTTGCACATTTCCCGGCGTTTGCACATTTCCCGGCTCCACACGGGAGTGGTATTTTGGTGAACGCGACACGCATCACTTTACATGTCGAAGGGTTAAGTTTCATCTCCGCTTCGGCACAGTTCCTTGAGTATGTCCGAGACTACACTTGCAGAGTTTTTCCTATTCTCAGCAATGGTCATGTCATCAACGTATTTCCAACGCTCTACAAGAGGTGTCTGTTTGAGTGTATCGTTGATCATTTCTATTATTACTAGTATAAAACGTGTTTCAGGCTTCCACCATTGTCTTGGTTAATGTTGGTTTCTTCGATAATTATATACAAAAACTATTATATATATATATATATATATATGCACCACAAAATGTAACATAATATGACTGTATGGCATATTCTAAAACAGTATATGCTAGGCTTAAACTTCTATTTAAAAATAGATTTTAGTACATCACCCATTAAAATGAATAACATAATACTAACATGTAGGAGTGCTTCTATGAGAAAACTTACTTTAAAGATGAGATTCTGTTCATATGCAGTGCGTCACCGTCTTAACGTGTGGAAACAAAAATAAAAGGAAGGAGGGATTCGAAGTTGTGAACATTGGAAACCATTGTGAAACCCTAACAATTTGACATACAACTTGATTACAATTCTTTATTTTCTAAAATTACATTTGACGATCAAACTTCTGCTTCCTTATTTTAAAGGTCTTCTGGGTTTTCTGGAACTCATGGATAGAAAACGGAAAGAAACAAATAAACGACAGACAAAAACGTTTCAACAGCAGTTAAGAAACAATACTGTGTCTTGTACATGATGTCATTCTTGAACCGTCGGAAAATGACTACCGAATATAAAACTTAGGCAGAGCATGCCAACAGTACATATTTTATTTTGTTTGTTTTGTTGAAGGATTTGTCTCCATTCTCTCCATTAGGCAAAAGGGCTTGATGGCTTGGTAAAATATGAAGAGCTTGCTTCCAAAAGGCGCTAAATCCATTGAAAATAATGGATTTAACGCTTTGGAAGCAAATAGGCTCTTCACAGTTTGAGTTTTTCATTCTTGCCATTTTCACATGATTATAATTATTCCTCACTTTTTTATCGTGACTCATTTCCTCTGCAGATTCAAGATCTGCACTTGGTTTTTGAGAGCATTCAGGACGATTCCCACTATCAATCCTCGATGGGAGATGACTTTGCCAAATGGGTGTTTACCATGCCCCGTCTTTCGAGTTTCAATCTGGAGTGTCCCTACATGTCCGATAGTTTCCTCTCTACAGCCGTCACCTTTGCATCATCATGCCAGGTATGTAATCTTTTATTGAGCATTATGCAATGTGTCATTTGCTGTTGGAAACGTAGTAGGCTTCCAAAATGTAGACTATACTGAGTGTGGATCATTACTTTTGAAGCCTTGATCCTAACTCGGTAGTCTATATTCTAATTCTCAAATCATTTCAAACGTTACGTTGACCAAATCTTATGGCTTAAACTGTCGATTTATGCAGTTTGCACCATTGCCAATTTGAAACAATTTGGTTTTGATCATGTTTTGTTTTTTATTTATTTCTCAGGTTTCTTTTGAAGACGCCGTTTTGTGTGTTTGTAGAGCTGCATTTTCCGAAGTTTCTATTTTGTACTTATATAATTATCTTAGCCACAGTAAAGCACGAAGCACCAAAATACATCTTCTTTGGTATGGTTTCAAGTGTCATATTTTGGTACAACTCATCATAGGCGGAAAAGACTTTTGAATTGGAAATGTCCTATGGACATTGAGTAGGCCTACCTCCTCTTCACGAAGTCCTTTGACTCTTGTACCAGAAACCCTCTGAAGTTACCAACACTGATTGTCTGTTACTAATGTGACAATGCTGGTAATGATATAACACGCAATTGTGTGCCTGTGAACACTTGTCTTGTTTTAGTGATTGTCACCTGTAATGAGAAAAAAAAGTGTTCTACAGACTGACCACACGTAGACTAACACACTTTGGGAAAAGATTGCATGCATTTCAGCGGTTTATGATAATAAAGTACATTTATTACGCACCGTAGCTATCAATACTCTCGGCTCATGAGAACCTGTAAGATTCAACACATGTTGTGTGCACATGAGCAGCTAATAGTACAACCCTTCGAGTCCAAACCGTATCCAATATTACATAAACTTAACTCAAACTACAATTGTTTATTGCTTTCAAATTTCCGTGCTTGAAGAAAAAGGGACTACGTCTTCCGAAATACTAAGAGCAGACATGCAGTCAGCATTGCTGACCAAAGCAATACTCTCTTTTCTTCTTGTTTCTCGTATGGGAGTCATACGACATAGTTATCATAATGTTAGATGTTTCAGCTCATCTCTACCGAGTCTGAAGTGGATGTGGAAACATGAGCGTACAGTGAAACAGGCTGGTATACATCAACTTCCACCGCAGCTACACCTTTAATTCTAAGTTTTTGACCGTCATTGGTCTTGCTCGTGGCTTGAAGGTCAAAGGATCAGAGCCATTCAAAATGGGTGTCAGGCTACCAGAATTTGAACAACTATATAAAGATTCACAATAGATTATTAGGGGAAACAAAATGTTAGATTTTGAGGTTATAGTTTCTCGAATCGGAAACCACTGCCAAAGAAAAAAAGAAAAAAAGGAAAAAAAAACCAAATTAACAACAATAAAAAAACAAACAAACAAACGAAGCGATGAAGTGTCGAGCCCTGTATATGAAGAGTTTGTTCGCAAAAACGGATAAGTCCATATTTGCGATTAAAGGTCAAGAAAAAGAAAAAGAATAATAAGAACATTTTTATTTCTCTTTACCGTAACTTCAAGAATGTACACTGTACCTTTATAGGTCCTATGCAGTGTCAAATATATCATTTAAAAGGTATCATTTTGTGCTTTTTGACAGAAACCATACTTCAAAATCTTCAAAATTAACTTTTTGCCTACAAGCTCCTATATATATATATATATATATATATGTATATATATATATATATATATATATATATACTATATATATATTATATATATATATATATTGTAATTATGTATAATATAATTATATATATATATATATATATATATATATATATATATATATATATATTATATGTATGCACATAATGGCTTTGCTTTTTAGTGGGTTCCTCATATTACTCATCAATTATACGTCCTTTATACATGGGCGTCGGGGGGGGGGGGGGGTGCGTTGGGTGCGAACGCACCCCCCTTCAGACCCTAAAAAAAAACAAACAAACAAACAAAACAACAACAAAAAAAAAACTTCAGTCTGCGAGCGACCTCAACGCCAGACACTAAATGATTATTATTTTTCATCTATTTATTTTTATTTTTTTTTTTAATTTTGCCTTGGAGACAAAAACAGAAAAAGCAATTCAAAAGGCAAAAGCAATTCGCACCCATGGTTCTGGCAGCACTGATTTTATACATAATTATCTACTAGTGCAAGTGTATTCTATACAGTGTTGACTATATACATAGATTTTGGACCTTCCTATACTTGGTCACTTCGACGCCACCTCGCTGGTCATACCTCCCCCAGTCATGAACATAAACCGACACCCTTGACTACCAGTGGCGGATCCAGGGGGAGGGGTGCACCGGGCGCCCCCCCCCTCCCCTCTTAATTTCCAAAGCGAAAAAGTATAGCTACAAACGGCAGGTTTTGGACTGTAAAATGTTAAAATTTTCAAGCTCGCTCGCTGGCATTTAGTCGTAATGCCATTCTCCTGAAGTTGCTGCCAGTAATTGCCGGCAGTTCCACCCGGTGCACCCCCCCTCCTTACTGCAAAAAATATAGCTACAAACGGCAGTTTTGGGACTGTAAAATGTCACAATTTTCAAGCTCGCTGGCTCCGCTCGCTCGCATTTAAATGCTCCTAATATTGCTGCCAGTAATTGCCAGCAGTTGCGCCCGGTGCGCCCCCTCAATTTCGAAAGCAAAAAAAGATATAGCATCAAATGGCAGTTTGGGGATTGTAAAATGTCAAAATTTTCAAGCTCGCTTGCATTTAATCTTTATGCAATTCCCATGATGTTACTGCCAGTAATCGTCCAGTTGCGCCCGAAGCGCCCCCCTTAATTTCGAAAAAAGCGAAAAAATATAGCTACAAACGGCAGTTTTTCTACTGTAAAATGTCAAAAATGTCAAGCTCGCTCTCTTCGCTCGCTCGCATTGAATCGTTATGCAATTCACCTGATGTTGCTGCCAGTAATTGCCAGCAGCTGCGCCCGGTGGCATGCGCTCCACCCCCCTTAATTTCCAAAGCGAAAAAATATGGCTAGGAACGGCAGTTTTTGGACTGTAAAATGTAAAATTTTCAAGCTCGCTCGCATTTAATCGTTATGCAATTCACCTGATGTTGCTGCCAGTAATTGCCAGCAGTTCCGCCCGGTGCGCCCCCTACCTTAATTTCCAAAGCGAAAAAATATGGCTAAGAACGGCAGTTTTTGGACTGTAAAATGTAAAATTTTCAAGCTCGCTCTCTTCGCTCGCTCGCATTTAATCTTTATGCAATTCCCCTGATGTTACTGCCAGTAATTGTCTGCAGTTGCGCCCGGTGCTCCCCCTCTTAATTTCCAAAGCGAAAAATTATAGCTACAAACGGCAGTTTGTAGCTACTACTAAAACACTGATTAATTTAGTGCTTATTTACGTCGATGTAGGGCAATTTGTCAATCAGTTGCAAAACGGCAGTTTTCTACTGTAATGTCAACATTTCCAAGCTCGCTCTCTTCGCTCGCTCGCATTGAATCGTTATGCAATTCACCTGATGTTGCTTCCAGTGCCAGTAATTGCCAGCAGTTGCGCCCGGTGACATGCGCTCCCCCTTAATTTCCAAAGCGAAAAAATATGGCTAAGAACGGCAGTTTTTGGACTGTAAAATGTCAAATTTTCAAGCTCGCTCTCTTCGCTCGCTCGCATTTAATCGTTATGCAATTCACCTGATCTTGCTGCCAGTAATTGCCAGCAGTTCCGCCCGGTGCGCCCCCTCCCTTGATTTCCAAAGCGAAAAATATGGCTTAAGAACGGCAGCTTTTGGACTGTAAAATGTAAAATTGTTCAGCTCGCTCGCATTTAATCGTTATGCAATTCACCTGATGTTGCTGCCAGTAATTGCCAACAGTTCTGCCCCACCGTTTTCCGCCCGGTGCGCCCCCTCCCTTTATTTCCAAAGCGAAAAAATATAGCAACAAACGGCAGGGATTTGTTTTACTGTAAAATGTCAAAATATTCAATCTCGCTGGCTTCGCTCGCTCGCATTTAAATGCTCCTAATATTGCTGCCAGTAATTGCCAGCAGTTGCGCCCGGTGCGCCCCCTCAATTTCGAAAGCAAAAAAAGATATAGCATCAAATGGCAGTTTGGGGATTGTAAAATGTCAAAATTTTCAAGCTCGCTCGCATTTAATCTTTATGTAATTCCCATGATGTTACTGCCAGTAATCGTCCAGTTGCGCCCGAAGCGCCCCCCCCCTTAATTTCGAAAAAAGCGAAAAAATATAGCTACAAACGGCAGTTTTTCTACTGTAAAATGTCAAAAATGTCAAGCTCGCTCTCTTCGCTCGCTCGCATTGAATCGTTATGCGATTCATCTGATGTTGCTGCCAGTAATTGCCAGCAGCTGCGCCCGGTGCGCATGCGCTCCACCCCCCTTAATTTCCAAAGCGAAAAAATATGGCTAGGAACGGCAGTTTTTGGACTGTAAAATGTAAAATTTTCAAGCTCGCTCGCATTTAATCGTTATGCAATTCACCTGATGTTGCTGCCAGTAATTGCCAGCAGTTCCGCCCGGTGCGCCCCCTCCCTTAATTTCCAAAGCGAAAAAATATGGCTAAGAACGGCAGTTTTTGGACTGTAAAATGTAAAATTTTCAAGCTCGCTCTCTTCGCTCGCTCGCATTTAATCTTTATGCAATTCCCCTGATGTTACTGCCAGTAATTGTCTGCAGTTGCGCCCGGTGCTCCCCCTCTTAATTTCCAAAGCGAAAAATTATAGCTACAAACGGCAGTTTTCTACTGTAAAATGTCAACATTTCCAAGCTTGCTCTCTTCGCTCGCTCGCATTGAATCGTTATGCAATTCACCTGATGTTGCTTCCAGTGCCAGTAATTGCCAGCAGTTGCGCCCGGTGACATTCGCTCCCCCTTAATTTCCAAAGCGAAAAAATATGGCTAAGAACGGCAGTTTTTGGACTGTAAAATGTCAAATTTGCAAGCTCGCTCTCTTCGCTCGCTCGCATTTAATCGTTATGCAATTCACCTGATCTTGCTGCCAGTAACTGCCAGCAGTTCCGCCCGGTGCGCCCCCTCCCTTGATTTCCAAAGCGAAAAAATATGGCTAAGAACGGCAGCTTTTGGACTGTAAAATGTAAAATTGTTCAGCTCGCTCGCATTTAATCGTTATGCAATTCACCTGATGTTGCTGCCAGTAATTGCCAACAGTTCTGCCCCACCGTTTTCCGCCCGGTGCGCCCCCTCCCTTTATTTCCAAAGCGAAAAAATATAGCAACAAACGGCAGGGATTTGTTTTACTGTAAAATGTCAAAATATTCAAGCTCGCTCGCTCCGCTCCCTCGCATTTAATTGTTATGCCTTTCTCCTGATGTTGCTACCAGTAATTGCCGGCAGCTGCGCCCGATGCGCCCTCCCCCCTTTATTTCCAAAGCGGAAAAATATAGCTCCAAATCGTATTTTTTTTTTTACTGTAAAAGATGAAATCCTAGCTACGCCGGTGCCCTTTCCCCGCTTGGTTTCCCTCAACAACAGTAAAAGTCTAGGGATTGAGAGCTTCCTATATTCCAAATGTCTTAAAAAAAAAAAAAATCTCGTTACTTTAGGGTCAAAACGCATCCCCCTTGAAAAAAAGCTGGTGACGCCTCTGATTATACATTTGTGCAATTTTGTTTCAAACTGATCAAATTGAATATAAAACTTGTATGAAATATGAAATATGGAACATGAATGATAAATACGTTATATATATACACTGTAAAAACATCGGTGTTAGATTTAACACCACGGGTATTAAATCTAACACCGATCAAACTTCAATAGAGGACCACACCCACAGGTGTTAAAAATGCACTGTGATGGTGTTGAAAAGTGTTCACCTGACACTTCGTGGTGTTAATTTGACACTGTATCTGGTGTTAATTTGACACTGTACCTGGTGTTATTTTGACACTGTACTGGTGTTAATTCAAAAATGACACCACATGGTGTTGATTTGATATTTGTTGGTGTTGATATCAATGGTTTAACACCCGTCCAGCTTCAATAAGAGACCACACCAGCTGGTGTTACTTTGGTGTAAATTTATTTTCACATTTTTTCAAAAATCTAGTATTTTGATTTTACAATTAATCTTTCATTTTAAAATTCTTGATCGTCTTGTTTAAATTAAAAATCAACAAGAAGTGCAGTTACTAAGAAACTCTACAAAAACCAGTTTAAGATTTGGAAATGACAGCCGGAGGTGTTAATTTAACACCATAAATGAGCACCGAAAATTTAACACCAGCTCGGTGTTTACTATTTAACACCGTTTTTTTTTTTTTTTGTGTGTAAGTATGCAACTTATGTACGCATATATTGAGATCGTTAATATCTCGTCATGACGATATCTCGGATACCCATACACGACCACAATATATACTTGCAGGACTTCCCACGTGACGACCTCATGCTGTTACCTCCGATATACTGTATCACTTTGTGCATATACATTATTTCTGACAAATGATGGCTTGATGGAGCCGTAATCGCCGGTTCGCATCATTGACTTTAGTGGAAGCAATTAATCTGTGGGCGTTTCCAGAACACGTTATGCGTATTACTCCCTCAAATCGATATTAAAGCAATTTGCCTTCGATATCTTACATTTTACGAAGAATATTCACTTGTCGCCTATTGATAAAGTCAAATACTATTCTATTGTACACAGGTTTACAAAATTGTGACAAGAAGGCAGCTCCAGTGCCTTTGATGCTATGGAGGTGTTGAATCATACCGTAACAGGATGACAGAAATGACAAAATGACACCTTTTTATTACTCGTCAAACTGTATTCCCTATAGGATTCACAATACAAAGCTCTTATTGACCAGGCATTTGAGAAAGTCACCGTTTTTGCTACAATGATTTCAAATAGTCTTGCTGCATGATTATTTTCTGATAACTGGAGCGTTCTCTTTCTTTCTTGCTAGTGACGAAGTCCGTTTTCTATTTCGGAAAGTGATAACAGTTTCTCTGTTGCGATATGTTTCACCGCGTAGAGCATAACAAAATAAATAATGTAATCAGAACAGGAAAAAGAAAAAAAGTATACCTAATCATTCGTAAACATCGTTGAGAACATCATACTCTCTTGGTTGTCCGTCCGTCCGTCCGTCTGTCTGTTTTTTTTTTGTCCGTCTGTCTTTCCTGTCGTAATCAGTTTTTGGACAACCTAACTTGATAGCCGTATGCGTGGACGAAGTTAGGCCTGTCAACTTTTGGGTGCATATGCTCAAGATTAAAGTTAAAGTTAAAGGACAAGTTCACCTTCATAAACATAAGGATTGAGAGAATGAAACAATATTAGTAGAACACATCAGTGAAAGTTTGAGGAAAATTGGACAATCGATGCAAAAGTTATGAATTTTTAAAATTTTTGTGTTGGAACCGCTGGATGAGGAGACTACTACAGCTTGTGAGTCATATGCGTACAACAGTATAAAGAAAATGTAAAAGAAAATTCAACATATTTTCACTTTTTTCGTATAATGATAGAGCTCTTGACTTGCCTCTTTCTAAAGGCAGGGGGAATAATATTACCCATAACATTTGTCGGTAACGAGTCAGGGGAATGTGTACTTTTTTCAAAAGATGACATTTTGTGAAATTCTCTTTATATTTTCCTTATATTGTTGTACGCATGTGACATCTAAGTTATTCATACACTGCAGTAGTCTTCTCATCCAGCGGTTACTGCACAAAAACTTCAAAAATTCATAACTTTTGAACGGATTGTCTGATTTTCCTCAAACTTTCAATGATGTGTTCTACTAATATTGCTACATTCTCTCAATCCTTATGTTTATGAAGGTGAACTTGTCCTTTAAAGGTGAAGATCAGCAGGTGTCTTCTTAAACTTAGTGTAAGAGTGTATTTCCAGATAAAATTCTGTAGGAAAAGCTTTGAACCACAAGGTCAAAGGTCAAAGTTCAAGTGAAAATGATACTTTTTCATCCATACTTCAAAAATGGCTCAAGGTGTCTTCATGAAACGTAGTATATACTTATATATATATATATATATATATATATATATATATATATATTTCATGTATATATTTTTCCTGCCAATGATTCTCTGAAGATTTTGGTGTCATGGGGTCATAAATCAAGAGTCAAGTGTCAGGTTAAATTTCTGAACGTATTACCATAATACTTGCTCTCTTAACCAACTTTAATAGTGATCAAATTAAATGAAACCTATACTTCGAGGAAAGTAAACTTTCAAAACATTTGTGACAGTCATGCGATATGTCGGATTCATACCAGTCGCCATAGCAACATTTCTACTTATTATTTATTTTTTTTACTTTTACTTTTACAGATCAGCGAGCTTTCCTTGGATCCTTCCAAACCGCACTCCAGCTTAGTCTCAGAGTCAGGAGCAGCAAACTTGGCTGTATTTCTTTGTCGTCTGCCCAATCTTCAACATGCCAGTTTCTTTCCGGTTAAACTGCCAAGGACATTCTTCACGACAATTTCCTCACAGGCTTCTCGCTGTAAAGTAAGAATCATTTATTTCATTTAGCTACCAATTTGTTCAAACTGAGGGAGGGAAGCAAAGAATATCATGTCACATCCCACAATCTAGTCGTACCTTATGTCAGGTCTTTTTATAGGAAAACTGTTGAAATGAAACTTTTCTGTAGTCGAAGTGGTTGCGCCGTTCCTTGTTTATAGCAACAAAATTCAATATGATACACTTCCTACAAGCTATGTTGCTATAAATCCCTTGCTTTTATAGGAATAAGAATCGATTCATAGTGATACAAATGTGTCTTTTTCATTCTCTTCATCATTTTACAGGTGGAGTGCATTACCATCAATTTCAAGCCGTTGAGCTCTTTCCTCAGTGACAATCGAGGAGGCATACAGGTATAAATGTTGTTATTAGGTATTTTTTCATCAATTATAAGATTATAAATAGGTTATACCCATGAAGTGTACTTATGGATGGCCTAACATTACCTCTGTGGGACAGCTAGGTGGAAACAGAGGAAACGTCACAAAAAGAACAGTTAAGAGATGGTACGGTCTCATACTGCCCTTACGATACACCATTTGAAGACCCCAACACCCCAGCCCCACTCAATCTACTCTGAGTTACTTTGATCATGAGGGTCATCCTTCTTTTGTTCACAACTTTTGTTTTGCCATTATTTGTCCGCAATATTGAACGAAGACAGCATATAGATTTGGCCTTTTCATCCACGTTCGTGATTTCCATGTCAGGGCGCACCTTGCTTACCCTTAAAATAACTTTGAAAAGGTTTCAATATCAATGAACATTACTTATGATATTTTTGATTTTTGTAAAGAGAGATCACAATAAAAATGAAATATTGAAAATTGCTGCAAAACACATTCTGAAAATTTTGTCGGCCGTTACGAGGAATAGTTAAATATTTTATTCGCCTCTCTAGACATTATTTCTTGTCTAATGAGTTGACGTGCATTGGTCACGGATTACTATGGGGAAATTCTGTCAAGAGTATGACGTCTATTCTTAATCCAGTTCAATCTTATTTAGCAGTACGTTATGGAGAACAGTGAGGAGTAACAAGAGGGAGGTAGAATAAATCTGCTTCGAAGAACGTAGAAGCAAGTTAAATGACATCAGCAATGTGCTCTACACTTTGATCGTAATATACAATATAGGGTCTTTTAGTCGCATCAGATATTGATACATAGATATCTATAGTAAATTCTGAGGTAATGTTGGTAATTAAAGCGATGAAAAAAACAACAAAGCAAAACACAAACAAACTGAACTTAAAGAAATATTTTCAATTCCAATATAATTTGTAATTTGATGAGATGTGGAAGAGTCATATTTCACGTAAAGGGGTTGGGGTGTGACAAATATCTCAAAAGTAGGCCTAATGCTTAATGATTTGGTTGGAACCACTCATCTCTGTTTTCGGGTAAGAATTGGACATGGTAGGTTATGGGGAAGCATTGATACTAACGCGCCTTGCATGTTGTCGCGAAAAAAAAAATCACACTTCGCGAGCCTGCGGCGTACGTTGTTGCCTCACTTGGCGGGGATGAAGTTAGCCATCTAATTTCGGTACCCTCCGATTACCGCAAACTAGGATGCAAACTTTAACTTCAAATTTGGTAGGCAGCGTACGTCGCAAAGGATCAAAGACAACTAGTATTGTTTCGAGCGACAATTATGCATCATCGCATGTTTGCGTAAAACGTGCAGTGTGTACGTGCCCGGACGAGAAACTTGTTTGGATATTGTCGCATAAATTGCTGTTAAGGACGTGCCTCAGTTAAAGTGAAGTCCATGTCATTTTCTTCAAACTTTCCTTGCGGTAACTTTGACCCATCCGAAGCCCAAATATGTCAGTATGTAAATAAAAGCATAGATTCTTGTGCTTGTTTTTCTTCTACGGGACTTTGAAGAATATGGCTAATCTGCCGTCCTGAGTCGCAGTTCCCATACGATTCAATGGAGTTCTTTGTCTGCTTTTTGTCTCGCCCACCGGAGGTGAAGTAGTCCAGATTCTGGACGTTCTTTATCATTACGCATCCACGCGCCGCTCCACAGCTTATCGCGCTATCCCCTGTAACCGCTCGGTGCCAACAAACCTGTCCGAAAAGAACGTCCAGAATGGTTTGACTGTGCGTTGGGTCAAAAGTTCATATTAGGTATGCTGACGTATTGCCCTATCTCTCGCAAGCTCATTGCGTATGCATGAAAAGTAAGGGATCGATCACAGAAAAGAGTTCTTGTGGGATCGATCGATCTGCAGCCAGCTGTGTGCATTGCACCGTGAATACAGTGCGATCTGCAACAATTACTAATTATGTGCACAGAGATGCCTGCATTTTTGCACAACACATATTATCACAACCAAAGAGCCAACTCTGATCACAACGCAATGAGATACTTAGTTCTTCAGTGATCCGTACCATGCATTGTTGCACAGCTGATTCATGCAACGTTTTTGACTGGCTGAAAGTTATGGTTGCAGTCATGTCCGACCTACTTTCAAGTGGTGTTTTGGACTTTGTTGTGCCCAGATTCGATGATGACTTGAATATTATTCTTGAGATTAAAAATGGCGAGCTACATATCGCCAACTCGCCAATGTATGATTTGTGATGTGCCACTTCTAACGTCCAAACACTACATAAAACTGCAAAGAACTCTGTGAAGGTCGTGAGATGTGGACCTCAAGAAAAGTTGGAAGATTTGTTTGGCGATGTTATTGTTGGTAAAGGGGATAAATATGTGTGTTTTTTTTTTTGGGGGGGGGGGGGTTGTGCCAATCGTATTCATTAAAGGAAATAATTTTGTCATCAATTATTCTTCGTTAATTATATTGTATGAAGAAATATTCAGAAATTAAAGAAATTCTTTACTTGACATAGACACTTGTATGCACCTGTTTTCACTATTATCTGGCCCACTAAATAACAATGCAATTTTGTAATGTAAGCTCAGGGCTGTGAGATGTGGGTTCTATGAACCGGTACTTAGCTATAGTATACAAGATATCAAGCATATTCAGGGGTGGTGGAGGTGAAGGGGATAGGGTACATTACACAATTTGTAGTGCAAATTTGAAGTACATGTAAGGAACCAGAACGTGCCTTTTTTGTTTGTTCTTTTCCCCAAATGTTAGTAGAGAGCAGTCTAAATTTAAAGAATTGCGCGAAGTTTGTACAACTTTTATCATTTTATTACCACTTCATGTAGGGCCTACTAGGCAGTTAGACCGAAACTATTCACTTTGATAATTTCTGTAACAGAGACAATCAGACCAATATCCCTGTTGTAAGAATACCCCGTCACTCAGTCTTTTGTTTGCTAGTTAGTCTTCATGATAATAAAGCTAAATTTAGTTAACCAAGATGAAGACGCTTAAGGGCATTTTGCTAGAGATATTGGTCCATTTGTCTCTGGCATTACAGAAGTGAACAGTTTTGGTTGAACTGCCCTTCTGCATATGCATATATATATATATATATATATATATATATATATATTTATATATTTATATATATCTTCCTTTTTTATTATTAAATAAGTAGGCCTATTCACATCAAAAGACAGTCTGACAGAGCAACTTGTATGTTTCTAATTCACAAACATCTAAGGGGGATATCAGCGTGAAAGTATGCTTGGGAAATGTATGGGCCATGCACACAACACACACAAACGCATACACGCATGTGCACACACACACACACACACACACACACACATACTAACACACTAACATGTTAGCAATTTGATTAAACCCCTATTACAAATCACATCCAAATTAAAACATTGTATATGTACTTTGTACGTACAGCTGTACAGTGTAGTAGACTTTACTTTTTTTTCAACGTTTATGGCACCTGATCATTGGTAAATAAGTTTAGATTTTTTTTTTCAGAGTTGAGGTGTGGTCAGGAAATACATCAATTTATCACTATTGTACTTTGAAATGTACAATGTACAGTGTCATGTAGATTGTACATGTGCTATATATGTACTGTTAAATACACTGTGTAGTCTTCATCATTTCATGTACAGTAAGAGCAGACAGCAGAGTGAAAACAAATGGACTACGAGTAGTGTAATTTGGACATATGTATGATTTGTACATTTCTTTTAATCACATTTCTTCTTAAGCCTTCATTATAAAAAATTGGCCATGATGGTAAAACTGTTAATGTTGTGCCAACTACAAAGGAAGTTTCAAAGCTAGCATCCCACTCCCAACTGTCAATAATGAGTTCAAAAAGTTGTCAGTCTGGGAAGGACGTTCAAAATAATTCCTCAGGTGTATAAGTGTCTTTAAAGTTGGATATCCTGTGCCACCAAGTACTCATGAAGAACTGAAATGAAATGTTCTATAGTTGATAAAATATTGTGCATATTTCAGCTGTTTCTCCATGCTCTTGAAATTCCTTCATTATACACTTTCATTTGTACATGTACATGTACAAGTACTGTAATATACAATATATTTACGGTATATTAATGATAGTTCATGATCATTGTTCAACAACAGTGCATTATTTCAAACAAAATACATTGTAAACTTGTTGACTTTGAATTTCGATGTCAGAGAAATAATTTGATATGTCACATTTCAGTCTGATTACCATGTGTAGTAGACTCTCATTACACATAAAAAAAAAAACAGGATTAACACAAACTGGTTACAAGTTATGACAAAGAAATCTTCCTGGTCCCACTGTAGATTTTGTTTTTTCATTTGTTGCGCTTTACAACAATTCTTCGTAAAAAAAAGAATTGCTTCGAAATTCAAAAAAGAAAATAAATTCATTGCTACACAGTTCAAACTACAGGTACAAATGTTCATGTGCATTAACACAACTAGTTTTATTTTTATCAAAATGGGCCAAAGAACATACTGTACTTCTCATGAATGATTTTGTATGTAAAGAAAGTATATGTAAACAAGTTCTTGGTAGTTGTACAACTCAAAAACATACTCTACACATGTGTACACTTGAAGAGTTTGTTTGCAAAAACCGATAAGTCTATTTTTGAAGATTATGAGTTGCGGTCTCTATCATAAAGTACAAAATAATACCTTATAAATGATATTTTGGTCACTGCTGATAAAGGTATATTTTTGAAGTTATGGCCAAAAAAACCCACAAATTTTCTTATTATTCTCTCTATTTTTCTTGACCTTTAATCGCAAATATCTCCATTTGGCAAGTATGGACTTATCGGTTTTTGAGAACAAAGTCTTCACTTGTATGTACATGTATACATAGATGAACATGCGATGTACAATTACATGTGCAGACAAACAGCATAACAGTTCAATTTTCAAACACCCAAAACACACAGCCCATCCCCACTTGGCATGGTCTGTATGTACATGTACATGTAATCCACTACATCACAAAAACACAACCTTGAACTAAAATATTTCAACTTTTGCATAATTTTATCACTTGCAATTATGATATGTACCCATCAACATGTCCAATGAAATGAAAATATTCACGCCTAAAAAACAAAGTACAGTATGAAAAGCAGGTGTGTACAAATGTACATTGTATTTGTTTCCATGAATAAGAGCAAGGTACAGTAATTGCAGTGATAAAAAGAAAATTATTGTACATGTAGCATGGAACTGCAAAAATTTAGGTACACCAGAAACCAATGTACCAACCACTCACCATTACAAACCTTAAGGAGGAAAAACACACACAGTGGATTCTTGTTTTAAAACAATCATATGAATTCTCTAAAAAACAAATTTCAAAGCCCAGAGGTACAAGCTAAGCTACATGTACACGTGTATACGTAACATTTTTCATTAAAAAAAATCTGAGCTACGATGTACAGCTTGTCACAAATGTACACACTAGTAGTTATGTACACACGTGTACATGTATGATGTACTGTATGCCTGGCTGTTTTAATGTGTATGTATACAGGTGGACCAGATTAATGGAGAACATTCTATGTGGTATACATATAGTACATACAGGCTGACCAGATCAGTGGAGAATTTTCTAGGTGGTATACAATGTAGCTATACAGTACATGCATGGAATAGGAAAAACATTATAGCTCACTCAATATAGAATGATTTCACCCATTTCCAGAAAGTTCTGGGAAGTGCTTGACTATACATGTTTGGCTGAGTGAGGCACTGTCCCTGTAGCCCAATGTGATTGGTAGTTATTCTTGGTAATGATGTTTTGTACATAGTTAGGCAGTGAGTCATCCAGGATTCCTGGAACTTGGACTGGCTAGTAGGTTGGAGAGAGTTATAGAATGTGCTAGAAGGGGGTGAATGGATAGTATATAAGCCAGAGAAATTCTGCAGTAGGCAGAGTACCCAACACCTCTGCTCTGAGAGTTACGTCACTTCTGGCTCTGAAGCGACTTGTTATAGTCAGTCCTGTGTTACCTGCTGACCTGTTATGTTTGTGGAGATAAGGCCTGGGAGACATTTTGCCTGCAGAGAATTAATGTGCCTTCATTGGACTCCATATTTTAATGTCAATGGACATTGCTACTTCAAAGCTGTGACGGGCTGGATTCCTAGCTGGACAATATAAAGTGAATCATCATTCAACGCATCGACTGGACGTGGTCGTTGGATTCTGCACATTTCGCTGTGAACATTCTACCGTGGATCTATTGTGGACGTATATCCTGGATTTTTACCCCGGATTCATACCGAGGATCATCACAACCTGCGCGTTTGGATTAACGTCGGAGGAATCATTCGTCGGTGCATCGCGGATCATTCATTTGTGCATCGAACATCGTATTTGGACACTTTCAAAGGATTATTTAATACGTGTAAGTAATTACACTACCGATTTATAACCGCTTCTATTGATCATTGTTGTATTGATGTGACGCCGATTACCAGTCTGTACCCACAATATCACTGTTAATAAACCGCCTGAACATCAGTTGATTGTTTCTTTTGTGCGATCATTCTCAGAGTGATTTTGGTCGTAACAAGCTGTACAGATGTACATGATTCCTCATGTTACCAGGATATCTGATAAGGCCTGAGTGCTTTTAAAAAGTGGATATAATCGTCTAGATCACTTGGGCATCCACACAAAACCATACTGTGTACATTGCTTACGTCAACACCCAGGCCAGACGCAATGGTAGCTATCAGAACTCTGATTTCACCATTTGTTGCTAACATGCTATCAACAATTTCCCTTTGGACATCAGTTTCCGTGTTCCGGTGGTACATATAAACTTATTAACATACCTGTGGCAACCTTCTGGAAGCACATCAGTGCCATAAAGGTCGCGTACACATTACTGCACATTTTTCTTATCATCCTTTCACAACATGCACCGTGGATCTTCAAGTCATCTGACAGCCACTTGAACATTATATCTAAATCTCTTGCAGTAGACTTGACAACATGTTTTATATTTTGCTTGTCCGGCAACTGATTTACCCACACATAATTGCGAAGTTTTCGATGATACCGCTACGCACGTCTCTGGTTGCAGTGGCTGTCAGGGCAACAGCGGGACTGACGACTTGAGTTTCGATCGTAATTCACCCAATTTCCCATACACTGCTCGAAATGCTTCAAATGGTGTCTCCAGATGCAGTCCCCCTATTTGAAAAATAAGAAAAAAACAAACAGTAAGATTAAAAAAAAAATCTCCATTGCACATGTGATTTTAAGGATGCCTGCTGTCTCTATCAATGCATATCGCATAGCCATAAGACTGCATAATTTTAATCTATGTATATAGATGAACAAGAATGAGTACATTTGCATACTGAAGCATGTTCCTATTTGATTTTTTTCTCAATGTACATGCACATGAAAAATTAGTCTGTGGGCCACAGCGTGTGTCTCGATTGCTCCTCTGTGTAGAGGAGCAAAGCCGACGAGACACAGGCCGTGGCTCACAGACTAAAGCTAAGGCAGTAGGCCTATGTGTACTTGCATTTGTATGCGAGAAAGTTACAGTAGTTACTGTACTGTACAAAACAATTAAACCAGTGCAGTTACAGTGTTAACAATTTATCACAATTACACAGGATTTAACTCAGTAGAGTACCCCTAGGAACACTCACAAGAGTAGTACTAGTACTGTACTCTGTAGTAGAAGCCTGACATGTGTTTACCCTACCCGGCCCAGAGGCCAGACATTTAACTACATTTAGTTTTACAATCATTTTGTTGTTGTTCAACTAGGGGCCTACAGTTACAGTTTGTAATTCAAGACTAGAGACACGAAATGAAAGTTGCCTTGACGAATCATTTTTAGAAACTGGATAGATCTAACGTTAAATGATTAGCTTACCGCTAGGCCGCTTGATCGAGTCTTCGACTTTGTCACGCAGGCCAAGCAAGATCCATAGCCCTGCTCATCTGGTCCGAAATTAAAGACTTAAAGGCATGACAACAAGAGCCACAGCTTTCGGAGAGTCTGGTCCATCATGTAGATCTAGTTTGCGAAGAATATCAACGCATAACGGTGCAGCTTGGAAGTTGGAACACCACACTATTGCCGAAACCAGTCGGCAGGGAGATAAACAAATCATGACCACGCACGGAGAAACAAGTACAGTAAGGGTACCGGTTTTCGACACTTTAGCACATTTCCTTGTTTACCATCAATACTGCACCGTTTTACCTCGGAATTTCGATATGAAGTTGAGCTACAAAGGCCAATAATAATATGCCTTAAACGAATTCCCATTTGAATGCACTCGCGTTCAATTTTTAAGCGATTTCCGTCACGCCGTCGCTGGCATCAGATTTCGACACCCAGCATCATTTTTCGACACAATCACAGCGCGCATCACACAGAAATCACATGGCGCGTACAGTATGCGTACACTGCATTGTGGACGCAAACTAGCAATCATACCGGCGCAAGAGCTTGTTGTTTCGTCTATAACGTGTTTTGATATGGGAATGTCGAAATCTGGTGCCACATTCTCAAAGCCAACTCTTTCTACAAGTTTGCTCATTTATCACGAATTCAGCCATGAAATTACTAAAGACGATTATGAAATCAAACATCAAGATTTGGCAAACAAACTGATACTAAAGCAAGATAACCGGCACGGGTAAATTTAATTTTACGGCGATGTATACAAAATGCGTCATATTGTTTTGAACCCCTAAAAATGGCCGACATTAACATTTCTGCTGACACTGTGTTGCTTTTCTCCTAAATATTCTACCGTCGGATTATGATGACAAGTGACAAACGGTGTTTATATAAGACTAGAAATGTGATTGATAACTTGGTTGATTGCTGAAGTCAGACATTTGTATTGAGTATAAAATTTTATAAGAATTATCTGCTGGGTGTCGAAATCTGGGTCCTGTTGAAAACTGGTGCACTAACGGTACACCTGTACGTGTAGTAGGGACTTCTAAGTCCTGGTTCTGCTGCTGCTCCCCGAAACCGTCAACGAATCCAAGGTTCTCAGTAGCACATTGCATTGAATGCTCTTCGCATTATCACTGTCAGAAAAGCGACGCGGAGACGCTGATGTTGACATCCATTGATCATGTAAACAAGGTTTGGAGGAAATACTTGAAATGCTGCACAGATTTTGGTTGGAAAACGCAAGACTCGGAATCAATACGAAAAGCACATTGTTGCACAAGCTGTATGCTGTACACGCGATCTGGGGGATCCCCGATCGAGAAGTAAAAGCCACCTCGAAATTGACATGTAGGTCACGAAGCTTTAAATGGGCGAACATCTTTTCTACACATATTTCTAAAATTTTCAATAATGATTTCTAAATTATTATTTTTTTGTCGAAAAACGGATTTAAAATTTTGATAATTGTGATATTATAATTTAGTTTATAACAGTTATGGGAACGAGTAGAAGTTAGTCTTGATCTTACACACGGTTTATGTACGTTCTAATTTCATTCTCCTCTTATGATCTCCAAGATATATTATTTGAGCAATTTTTAATAAAGAGAAAAATAATTTTGAAATTCCATTAATATGTGTGGAGACTAATACAAATATTGGCGTAAAATACGTATGTTATATTGCTAAATGCAATTTACCTGTTTTCAATAAGACTACAAGATTAGAGATCGATCGACTTTTTTCGATCCCGCAAATTGCCAGCTGGACGCGATCTCATCGACCAATCAGGATGCTCGAAATGAATTAGGTGGTGGGGTGGGGCCAAATTTTTCCGAAATATTTCGGGGAGACTTGGCAAACCAGGTCGAGATGCGTGCGTGCGCGGCAAATGAATACACGAGCGTACGGTGGGGCATACGCGTGCTGTAGCGGTGTGTGCGCGCGGTAAATGATCACACAAAACAGTCCAGGCAGTGGACTAGAGGTGAAGGCGAGACTAAGGGATCCAAATGGCGTCCGTCCGTCGTCCGTCCGTCGTCCGTCGTCCGTCGTCCGTCACAAATGTTAAAGTTTACCTGCAAGACTCTTTTATGATGCATGACTTGGCAACTGTTACAGCAATGGCAGCCACACTTGGGTGATAGAAGCACTAGGGGTATCTTCATGTTATGGTGTTGTCAGCGGTCATGTGATGATGTCAAAGGTCATTTGAGGTCATATTATTATTAAAGAGTATGTGCAAGACTCTCTTTTCTATGTTAAAGTTTACCTGCAAAACTCTCTTTTGACAAATAACTTCACATAAGTTGCTTGGATTACAACCTAACTTGGGTCATAGATGCACTGGGGATACCTTCATGTTATGGTGCCGTTGGAGGTCACAGGATAAGGTAAAAGGTCATTTGAGGTCATACATTAAAGTTTACTTGCAAGACTCTCTTATCACATGTAACTCGACACATGTTGCTACAATGGCAATCAAACTTGGGTGATGGATGCACTGGGGGTACCTTCACATTATAGTGCCGAAAGAGGTCACATGATAAGGTCAAAGGTCATTTGAGGTCATACGTTAAAGTTTACTTGCAAGATTCTCTTATCACACGTAACTCAGCACATGTTGCTACAATGGCAATCAAACTTGGGTGATGGTAGATGTCTCTTGGGAAATTGAAGGTAACCACAAGGTCAAAGGTTACAGACAGGGGTCAACGAATTTTTAGGGCCCAATGTTAAGTTTTTAGGGCGCATTTCGTTTATGGCTCATAACTTTTGATCCCTTTGTCCGTTTGTGACCAAACTTGGATGAAAGATGTCCCTTTGGGAGGTGAAGGTCGTCACAAGGTCAAAGGTCACAGTAAGGGGTCAACAAACTTTTAGGACCCAATGTTAAGTTTTTATGGCGCGTTTCGATTATGGCTCATTATTTTTGATCCCTTTGTCCGTTTGTGACCAAACTTGGATGGTAAATGTCCCCTAGGGTGTTGAAGGTTACCACACGGTCAAAGGTCATAAGCAGGTCAATTTACTTCTGGGAGTTATAAAAAATATTAATTCCTTGTACGCGAATGGCGGAGGCACAATTTGGCGATTGCCTTGTCTGTTGTTAGCTTTTTTTTTTCTTGGCTTGCTGTCAACTACTGCAAGGCTTCAATGTGCTGGTCACATGCTGGAAAGCGAAGAAATCTTCAACAAAAATACCTTTGGGAAAAGACAGAGCGTGATGTGAGTGCATGTGTAGCCAAAACCGGGGCAAGTTTGTCCCATGAGCTATCCCATAATGCATCTAAAACGCTGCTCTGCACACGGCACCTACTGGCGATACCGTCAAATCCTATCATTTTCGGACTAATGTTGTAAGAACTTTTGGAATTGCGTCAAAAATTTTCATTCCGAACTGACGGACAAAGTGTATCAGAATCTATGTGTTTTGTAATAAAGAACCCTCGGAACGATAAAACGAACCTTATTTAATAACACACGAACACACTGCTATAGCTTCTGACCACCCAAGCATTGAGAATTAGGGGTTTCTGGGACGAACACTGTACTAGGGCTTTCTATAGCTCAGTCGGTAGAGCACCGGTCTAGCAATCCGGAGGTCTCGGGTTCGACTCCCGATGGAATCCCATTTTCTTTGCTCACTTTTCCACTAATAATCAGATTATTGTATTACAATAAGGCCAAAAAAAGTGTTTGTTTGCCCTTAATTGTCAAAACCCAAGAGGGTCGGTAGGTCGGTTTTTTTTTTTTTTTTTTTTTAAATACAGGGTACCCTTTTTTTCCATGTCAATGCACTCAAAACTCCAAGAGATTCATTCAAATTTACGTCTTGCCAGGGCCCGGTACGCGAGGCAGAAACGCTCACTGACAAACACTTATAACGTTCATCTTTGTTAAATTTTGCAAACAGCTCCAAAAAAGTACCTTCCAGTGAGATGCTGGCAACTGAACTCCAAACAGTTTTGGTGCCATGACAGCTGGTAACGGATGCTGCAAAAGTAGCCATCTTGTGAAGGGCTGCACACTAACCCATTTTTTTCTGCCGGTCCGACCAGTCTCTGTCGGACCGGTAAATGCCCCGTTTTACCATTTTTTGCAGGTCCGAACAGAAAATTTACCGGTCAACAACGACAACATAAAAAACATGAAATGGCTTGCAAACTTATTTTCTTGTTTTTTATGGATGTACCCCCCTCATGTATATTTTACAGATTTATATATTTTTTTAACTTGCATTATTTATTGCACAAGAAATTTAAAGACAGGAAAAAATTAGAATGTTTGTGAATTAGTGTAAAAGTATTAATGATAATGAACAAAATCAGATTGTATCAAATGCGTTTGTGACTTTTTCTAAACATCAGCGCACGAACTTGCTGCGTAACCTGCTCTTGGTGGTCAGTTGGATTGCGATGATTTAATGACTTATTTTAGCTGTGATATTTTCTGATGCACGCGATACAAGGGGTTCTTTATTTTTCTCCCGATAATCTCTTCGCATTTGTGCATGCGTTCTTGAAAGGTACACGACATGCAGGGCCGAATTCGCAATCCTTTTTGCGCCCATTTCCACCTCAAATATTAGCGGGATCGTGACGATTTCATAAATTACTTCGGCTGTAATATTTTACGATGCACGCGCCAAAAGGGGTTGAAAATGCGTCCTTTATTTTTTTCCCGATAAACTCTTCGAATTTCGTAAGTGCGTTCTTAAAAGATGTACCACACGGCCGAATTCATGATACTTTTTTTGCGCCTATTTCTACATCAAATGTCATCGGGATTGTGACGATTTCATAAATTACTTCGGATGTAATCTTTTGTGATGCACGCACCAGCTAGAATGGTTGAAAATGCGTTCTTTATTTTTCTCCCCATAATCTCTTCGCATTCCGTAAATGCGTTCTTAAAAGATATACGACACGGCCAAAAATCATGATTCTTTTTGCGCCTATTGTTTCCTCAAACTTCAACGGGATTGCGATGATTTTATGAATTATTATTCGGCTGTAATCTTTATGATGCACGGGCCAAAAGGGGTTTAAAATGTGTCCTGTATTTTTCTCCCTATAATCTCTTCGCATTTCGTACATGCGTATACGACACGGCCGAATTTACGATCCTTTTAGCGCCTATTTCTACATCAAATATCAGCGGGATTGCGATATTTCGTTAAATTATTTCTACTGTAATCTTTTGTGATACATGCACCAGAAGGGTTTTGAAAATGCGTTCTTTATTTTTCTCCCGATAATCTCTTCGCATTTGTGCATGCGTTTTCAAAACTATACACTGCATGCAGGGCCGAATTCGAGATTCTTTTTTGCGCCTATTATTGTTTACTCAAATTTCAACGGGATTGCGAAATTTTTATGAATTACTACTCGGCTGTAATCTATATGATGCAAGCGCCAAAAGGGGATGAAAATGTGTCCTTTATTTTTCTCCCGCTAATCTCTTCCCATTTCGTACATGCGTTCTTAAAAGGTATACGACATGGCCGAATTCACGTTCCTTTTTGCTCCTATTTCTACCTCAAATATCAGCGGGTTTGTGGCGATTTCATTAATTACTTTGGATGTAATCTTTTGTAATGTACGCACCAGAAGGGTAAAAATGTGTTTTTTATTTTTCTCCCGATAATCTCGTCGCATTTGTGCATGCGTTTTGATAACAAACACGGCATGCAGGACTGAATTCAAGATCCTTTTTGCGCCTATTATTTCCTCAAATTTCAACGGGATTGCGTTGATTTCATGAATTTTTATTCGGTTGTAATCTTTTATGATGCACGTACCAATAATGTGTCCTTTATTTTTTTTTCTCCTCTATAATCTCTTCGCATTCCGTACATGAGCTTTTGAAAGGTGCACGACGCGGCCGGCCGAATTTATGATCCTTTTTGGGACGATTTCTACCTCAAATATGTAAGCGGGACTGCGATGATTTCATGATTTTTTTTTTCTCCCTAGTATTTATCTCTTCACATTTTGTGCATGCGTTCTTAAAAAGAACACGGAAGGGCCGATTTCGTGATCCTTTTTGCGCCCATCTTCATTGTGAGATCATTCTGAACGAATGAAAATATTCATTTGTGAAATGACTGTGTAAAATGAAACTGAACGCAATCAGATCCACTTACTGTATCGCTGAATATCGAATATGTTTTTACTTTTCTAAAAATCGACACAAGTAAATTAGTTCTAACATGTCAACTGCCACGCTGCTGCGAAGCCGGGATCGGATCGTGAGTAAAATGACCCAGAAATGCGTGCGCTTCTAATTCTATCAATGCTTCTTGTCTGGCATGACCGCCGATCGCAAGCAAACGAAAAGCAGTTACACTGTACAGTGTACATGCTTTGCATGTATTGCATGGCATGCCAGTGCGTGAGCAGCGCCAATGCGCAAGCTAGCGCGAATAACTGGTCGCCAGTGTGCAGCCCTGTACTAAGTGCATAATAATACATGCATTGATTGGATTTCGTGCGCGTGCACGCATGTGAGCCAAAAAGGTAGCTACATTGTAGCATGCAATGCATGCTATAAACCGTAGCCTGTGGACCGACGCGGCCCGACTACAATTACGACGGGTCGATGAGATGAAAAAAAAAAGACTTTTTTTTATTCTTTCTCTAGCTTAAAATGGATAATTTTGGGTTTAAAACCATTCACAAATTTGTAGAAGATGAAATTTGTGGAAAAAATAAACTTGAAAGAGCAAAAAAAAAAAAAAAAAAAAAAAAAAAAAACGCGACCCGAAATTTCCGTGATTTTCGGTCGGTCGCGAAGGGCAAACAAATCATTTTTTTTTTTGGCCTAACGCTAGTCCCTCTTGGAAACTGTGCGTGACACACGGAGCATATACACAGTGATGTAAAGCGTTCGCCCACAAAGAGGCCCTATTAATTCTTGTTCCGCTAAGCATTTTAGAAAATGATCCGCATTTCGTTATAACGGAGTACATTTCTTTTGCTTTTCTTTGTCATAGGCGCTCGGAAAAAGACTTCGATATAACGGAAATTTCGCTATAGCCGTGTTCGTTATAAGCGAAATTGGTACCGTAGACTTTAATGGCGAAAATTTGGGGACCAGAAGTTTTACTTCGTTGAACGAAATTTCGTTATAGCCGTGTTCGTTGTAACGAGAGTGCACTGTACGTGGAAAATTGTAATTTTATCTAATTCTCCTTTCACTCTCCAACAGACACCCAGTAATGACAGCGGCTCAGAAGGAGAGAGCAACCGAGAAAAAGACCAAGGTTCTGGGCAAGAAAACTTACTAGATCCAGACGAGTCTGAGACAAACAGCGAGGATGAAAGTATGTGCCTATTCGAGGAGTTGGTTTCTTGAGAGGACCAGGACAACAATGGAGACATGCAAGAGGAAGAAGAGAACAAGAAAGAGAACGATATCAAGGCAGGAGAGGGGAACAAACAAAGGCTAAACGTCATAAGAAGAAGAGACACAAAGTTCTTCGGAGAATCTTTCTTACTTGTCGTCTTTCTAATGTAGTCACATGTTCTATTTGGTAAAGGCTGCGTCTTTAAGCCAGGACCTGACAGCAGGGGTGAGGTTGCAGAGGGCAATCCATCCACCTTCCAGCAATGAAGCGTGCAATCTTCCACTAAGTGGTCTGCCGTGATCTGTCCATGAAGCTACTACTGTAGAGTAGCTCCATGGTCTGTCTTTGGAGAATGATAAACCAAGATCGAATGAGGGGGGGGGGGGGGGGGCTATACAAAATGAGACCATGGACGAAAAGGGGCCCTGAAGAAGAAAGACATTGAACCAAGATTTAAAATGGGGAAACAAACAGAGGAAGGACAGGAGTGTCTATACGACGACAGGAGGGGATAAAATATGGGATTGCATTAAAACAAAATATAATAAAGAAACTACGCACTTGACAACCCCACATCAGGTTTCATAGAGCCGCAGCCGAACTAAAACATTAACATCGGAAATGTGAGAGCTCTGTGGAGTTGATGAGAACGAATTCCTATATAACGCTGAAAGTTGGAAAATAAACAAGCCAAACATGTTCGCTTTAGCAATTTGTTTACTTGATACCAACTGTAGACACTCTTACCACATTGTGACAGCATGCACCTTCTTGAGATATTATCATGGCTGAAAGTCATCCTTGTTGACCAGTGTTGTTAAAACATCTCTCTTTCAAACTTTTTCTCAACCTGACCTTTTCAATCATTTTGTATTTGAGTCGAAAATAATGATTTATGGTCTTTTCATCGCAGGATACAGGTAGCAAGTGTGCAATTTCATACTGAAAAAAAATAACAATACGCACACTCTGAGTGAGTACCGAGTATGATCTGCCATTTCTTTGTTTTATTCTTTCAGCTCATGTAAGAAAAATTGGTCTCATGTTTCATAAATACGTCATTAACTACATGTATCTTGCTTTTAATTGTTTGTGTAGTTTATGTCAATGGTCTCAGTGATTGTATATATCGTGTAAATAGCAATGAATATCGATTTGTATCAGAGCATCTGTAATATACTTTTACTGTACATAGTCTTTTATGACCTATTTTTGTAATTGCTCTTTGGTTGATGGATGTACAGAATATATTTACTTTTATATGTTCAATTAATAATGAGATGATAATACTTTTGTATGGACTCCATGGACGACCAGATTTGTCATGCTGTCAAAGGTGAATATCGGCAATCCATCCGGTGCTTTTTAAATGTATCTCTATCGAAATTCAGCTCTATACTTCTATACGACACATACACAGACAGATAAACAAACACACAGAGTGAGACACACACACACACACATACGACAACGTTCTTAATTATTACATTGTGAAGAACAGCAGTTTGTTTGGATGAACAGCACTGCCAGTAGATTTACTACGATAAACACTGCCACTGCACTGAAGGACCCCATACATACGCACGTATATCAACATTAACATTAATTTTATACTGCACTTACTCCATTGTAAAACGTTCTACATTAACTCTAAGAAATCTTATTACGAAAAATGTCATTGCAATGCAAATATTCTTCCAAAGATGTCAGGAAGTTATTACAGAATTATTTCATGATTGACTCTTCATGTTTTTATTTTTATTTTGTGCAGTATTGTAACTTCAACTGAAAAGAGATATTCGAATTACTGTTGATGAGAGTGATTTTGTGTTAACAAAGGAAAGAAAAAAACAACAACTTGTAATACTTGCCGGAGACGTTGAAAAACGAGGGCACAACACCACGATGATGTATTATATTGCACATAGGAGCTTCGGCACAATATCAGTCTGCCACATCGAACCGGGAATATATCTTATTGTTTATCCTCTAGTCATACCTGACAAAAGTCTTCCACTGACATCCGGACAAATAGGCCTATTTGTATGATAAAAACTAAAAAGAATATTAGCTTTTTGTTCTGGTTTGCTTGTTACCATTGTCGCTTTTATAGACAATGTTGTAAAAAAAATGTATGATGAATGGTATGATGAATTTCGTTGCAAGACAGTTTGAAATAGAGATGCATAAGCATGAAAAATGTAACATTATGGCTGCTTAGACCGTCTTTCGATATGTAGGACTAATGTGTTTTCAGAAGGTGGACATTGTTCTGGTGAGACAAAGTTGCATTACATTGTTGCAGTTTTACCTCATAGCTCTTAGATACCGCATCGATACGGTGACATTGTCACCTTTTGTATACTTCATGTTGTAATGATTTTCGAACATCTGATCTATTCCGCGTTAAAGGAGACATCCGGATGAGTTTCAGATTATTACATTTGAACAACCAGAGATTAGTTATTCTGAGGACAGAGTTTCAGAATTTGTGATAATTGGGATGAAGAATAAGAATATTTTCAAAATTTAGAACAAATTGCAATGAACAAGGATGATGACATGGCAGAGTCACCATAAGAATGCATGAGTTGGGGCTCACAGAAGCAGAACAAAAGAAGAAGGCATGCATAGATTATACACAGGTGAACTCGCATGCAAGCGGTATTGTAATGGAATTACACTGCTACATTTCTTAAATATGTGAACCTCCTATGTCATCATCCTTGTTCAGTGTAATTTAAGGTTGTTTAAAGTGTTGTTTCTCTGCTCAAGATCACAATAAATTCTTCAAATCTATACATGGAGTTGTCGATTTATGTAGTACATGATGTGAAATTATGAAAATCGTCTGGAATGTCCCTTTAAATAACACTAATGGCAGAGTTGAGTGGACACCCTTTCTGTTTTTGAAGGTTACATGGATGTCTTTCATTTTGAGGTGGTTCCAACTTTTTAGCTTCGGAGTTTGGTTCATTCCTTTGAGAGTGGATTAACACTCCTATAGGACAGCAAATTCATTTTGAATCTGATCAATCCGATCAAGTCAACAAGGTCCTTGTTGAACTGTCTTGTAGAAACAACTCTGTTTCATGTGTTTTCTCCACTTGTTTTTTTTTCTTCCCTCTTTCTAATGTTTTGTTTTCAAATACTTTGTATTTGAGTCGAGAATATTAATTTATGGGCAACAGCATACAGATAGCAAGAACACAAGTACAATATACTAAAAAAAGTTACAATACGCACACTCTGAGTGAGTGGCGAGTATAGCAAGCTATTTCTTTGTTTTATTATTTCAGCTCATATATAGGAAAAAAGTTGGTATCATGATTTTTAAATAGGTCATTAACTACATGTATGTTATTTTTGGATTGTTTGTGTAGTTTATGTAAATGGTGTCAGTCATAATTATGATTGTATGAATAGGAATGGATATCCCTTTGATTATGTATGAGAGCATCTGTAATATACTTCTCATGTACATATGGGACTTATGTATCATAGTCTTTTATGTTGTATTGCTGTAATTGCTCTTATTTTGGTTTATGTACAGAATATTTTGATTTTCATATGTTGAATTATAGTAATGACATGATTTTACCGTGTATTGACCACATGGACGACCAGATTTGTCATGCTGTCAAAGTTCAATAACGGCAATCCATCCGGTGTTTTTTATCTATTCCTATCGAAATTAAGTTCTATACCTTTATACGACACAAACACAGACAGATAGACGGAAACACATACACACACACACACACACACACGACAACGTTCTTTACAATTACATTGTGAAGAATAGCAACTTGTTTGGATGACGACCACTATGGATTTATTAATATTCACATTGCTTTCCCCGAATACAGTACGTACGCAGGTATATTATCATGTGTAATGTATAATATATACTCACTCCGTCGTAAAACCTATAGATTACCTCTACGAAATTTCTTTTACAAAATATGTGATTGCGATGCCTATATTCCTCCAAAGTTGTAGGAAAGTTATTATAGAATTATTTCGTTTGACTCTTTATGATTTTTTTTTTAAATTTTGTACAATATTGTCGGCTGAGAATGATAAGGGCATTAAGTTGCCACTAAACCCGTAGTGTTCAAGACAACTTAACGCCCTTCTCATTCTCAACAGACGATATTGTGACTTCAACTGAAAAGAGAAATTCAAATTACTGTTGAAGAGAGTAATTTTGTGTTAACAAAGGTAATACAAAAGAAAACTTGTAATACTTGCCGGAGACGTTGAAGAACGAGGGCACAACACCACGATGATGTCTTATATTGTACAAAGGAGCTTCGGCTCAATATCAGTCTGGCACATAGAACCGGGAATGTATCTTATTGCTTACACTATAGTCATACCTGACAAAAGTCATTCAGTGATACACGAACACATATTCGTGTAATAAAAAACTATGTAATTTGAATAGATTGGCTTGTGTTGTCACCATTGTCGTTGTTATAGACGCTGGTGTAAGAAAATGTATTAAGTTTGGTATGATGAATTGTGTTGCAGGACATATTGACGGTTTCAGGCATTTTGAAATAGAGCTGCATAATCATGAAAAAAATATGATAACACTATTGCTGCTTTAGACCGTCTTTCGATATGTAGGGCTATTGTGTGTTTAAAAGGTGTACATTGTTCTGGTGAGACAATTTCGCTTTACAACGTGACAGGTTTACTTCACAGCTCGTTGATACCGCATCAATACGGTGTGATTGACGCCCTTTGTAGATTATACATTTACTTCATGTCGTAATAATTTTTGAACATCTGATCTATGCCGCGTTAACTTACACTAATGATACTGTTGAGTGGACATCCTTGCCGTCCTTGGGGCTTGAAGGTCACATGGATGCCTTCCATTTTGATGTGGTACCGGTCCAGCTTCGGGGATGGGCTAATTCATTTGAGAGTTGATTAACACTCCTATAGGACTGCAAATTCAATTCGAATCTAATCAATCCGATCAAGTCAACATGATCCTTCTTGATCAGTCTTGTAGAAACAACTCTGTTTCATGTGTTTTCTCCACTTGTTTTTGTCTTCCCTCTTTCTAATGTTTTGTTTTCCGCGCGTTGTATTTGAGTCGAAAATATTGATTAATGGGTTTCAGGATACAGATAGCAAGAGTACAAGTATGCTAAAAAAAGTAACAATACGCATATACTCTGAGTAAGTAGCGAGTATAGCAAGCTATTTCATTATTTTATTATTTCAGCTCACATAGGAAATATTGGTATCATGGTTTATGAATATGTCATTAACTACAGTATAGGTATGCTGTTTTAAGGCCGTGTCACACCATAACGCGGGCTAGTGGCGATGAGGTAGTTTCCAGCACGTAGAAGATTTTCAGCGGGCGAACAAGAATGTTTGCAATTTTCATTCACGCCTTGTCATACCGTACGGGGGAACTTCTGCGGCTTGACTTGCGGGGAAACAAATTTACTCCAAGGAGCTCTCCGCAGTTGGTCCGCACCTGACAGTATCTAGCGCGTAGTTGCCCGGAGGTGCTCACGCAAGTCCGATTTAACCGCAACCAAGTTTTGAGCATGACCAAAACTTTTTCCGGATGAGTCGCGGGAATGCCCGTAGAGGTCCACGCAGAACGCCAGTAGGAGACCCTTAGCGGCAGTACTTCCCAGGCAATTCCCACGCTGGTACTTCGCAGTCCCGTATGCAGCCAAGATAATGAAATTCTGTGAGATTTCAGCCATTCCATTAGAGGAATTCCTTCACTAAGTTGTCAGCCCCCACGCGACTGGTACAAAGGTCACACAGTATACTCGCAAGTATAACGCGTCCAGCAAGTAAGACACATGCGCTGACTCGCACAAATCCTATTCCGCCCTCAGGAATGTCCGGTATGCTAGAAAATCCCTACACGTAACAAGCCCGAGTAGCTTGCCCGGAAAGGTGTGACAGGGCCTAAACACGGTTGCGGGTAAAAAAATATGCGTGCGCATCTCCGGGCGACTACTTTTGAGATACATGCTAGGTACTGTCATGTGCGGATATCTACGGAGACCTCCGGGTAGTCAAAATTGTTCTTTGCAAGTCGCACGCAAGGCTGGTGTGACACCGCCTTTAGACTGTTTGTGTAGTTTATGTAAATGGTGTCAGTGAGTATTATGATTGTATAGGAATGGATTTCCTTTTCATTATGTATGAGAGCATCTGTAATATACTTCTCATGTATATATGGGACTCATGTCTCATAGTCTTTTATGACGTATTTCTGTAATTGTTCTTACTCTTTGGTTTATGTACAGAATATTTTGAATTTCATATGTGGAATTATAGTAATGACATAATTAACGCTTGCACAGACCACATGGACGACCGGATTTGTTATGCTGTCAAAGGTGAATATCGGCAATCCATCAGGTATTTTTTTTTTTATTTCCATCAAAATTTCTATACTTCTACACGACATAGACAGACAAACAGACAGACAAACAGGCACACACACACACACACACACACACACACACACACACATACACACACACACACACACACAACGTTCTTAGCTATTATACTGTAATGAAGAACAACTTGTTCGGATGAAGACCAATATGCACTGTCAGTAGACTTTCCAATACTGCAAAAAAAAAAAAACATTGTTGTCCCCAAATACAGTACGTTACTATGCAAACATGTATCCTGTACTCACTCCATTGTAAAACTTTGTAGATTAACTCTAAGAATCTCTTTCATGAAATTTGTAATTGCGATGCCAATATTACTCAAAAGTTGTGGGAAAATTATTACAGACATATTACATTACACAATTCATTATTGACTCTGCATTCTTTGTTGTTGATTTTGTTGTTGGTGGTTATGTACAGCATTGTGACTTCGACTGAAAAGAGATATTCGAATTATTCTTGAACAAAGGCATTTTGTGCTAAAAAATGAAAGGAAAACAAAATGTAATACTCCCTAGAGACGTTGAAGAACGAGGGCAGAACACAACGATGATATATCACATTGCACATAGGATTTTCGGAACAGCATTTGTTGGGTACATAGGACCGGGAATATTTTCATTGTCTCCCCTCTAGTCATAACTGACTAAAGTCCTCCAATGACACCCGGACAAATATTCGAATAATAGTGATAATAAAAATTCGAACAAATTGTTTTAAGTGTGGTAGGATTAAGTTCGTTGCAAGACATATTGACTGTTTCAATCAATACAATCAATCAAAGATCAATACAAATAATGGAATGTGCGTGATGTCAACAACAACAACAAATAACATTTCTATGCGACAAAGTAAACTTTGGATCCCAAAACAACATCTGTATATTTGTGTTTTTTTCACCAAATCTATTTTGCTATTTAAAAAACAAGCAAGAAACAAACAACAAAAGAAAACAACAGGATCAAAAGCAAACAGTAAACCGCTTGTCCTGGGGGCTTCATTATAGCAGGAGTTGCCTGTACAAATGACTTTCATCCGTTTTGCCAATGAAGCAGTGATACATGATTGGTTGCTTCCTGTGTGGCAGACATACTCAAGCGTGTTGGCATTGACTAATGCTGCAATTTTCTATTGTGATTAGAGAATCTATCCATTTCAAAAGATACCACCTCATGTTTTTTGTGCCTGCGAGTGAATCTCGTTAGGTTTTAGCCTGTACAGTGGAATTATGCGCTCTTTAGGAGTTTAGATACAAATTCTTTTCATTCTAAAATAGTGTGGTTTCATTCATGGCAAAAATGTTTAATTACCAAGGTAAGGAATACACAATTTCTATACGTAACAGTATAACTGAACAAAATTGTACAATGATTGTGGGAGATTCATGATGTATTTGATTGTGCTTGGTTATGAAAAAAAAAAAAGATGAACCAGTGATTTATGATACCTGTATGGAGTGTAAAGGAGATGGAGTGTAGGAGATTGATATGAATTCATTTGACAATCAGGTTATTTTTACTGCTGTGTCAAGTGAAAATTGTGATAATTATGTTTCTAGTATGTTGAGTATACACTCCTACATGCATAGTCTTTTAAATCTGAATAAATGTTTCATATAATCGAAATCGAAACAAAATAGTATTTATATGTATGTAAAAATCTAGGTCATGCTGATTTGATTTTCTATGTATGTTGCTGAAATAAAATAATAAGTAGTGCAGACATGTATGGTATGTATGATATGTATATATATGTGTATGTGTGTGCGTGTATGCCTTTGTATATGCCATACGAAACTGATCTCTTTTTTAGGTCTTATACAGTGTATAGACTAGTGATTTTTGATACCTGAATACTCTGTATTGTATACACACATATCTTTACACAGCACACACACACATTATGATATACATGTACTTCAGCATTCTTTTGTCAAGAAACAATGTAATATTCAACTCCTAGGTTGTCTCCTAAATGGAATAAGGAGACACAAATTACACACACACAAAAAAAAGTGTAACAGACTTGTGTCACACTATCATACAATGATGTTACAGAATAAATTATCCAAACATACTGTATGTGTACAGAATATGATAACAATAGATTAATCACATAACCATAGCATATACATATTGGGTTTTGAAGTTTAGTCACCCAGGGTCCTCTGTTTTTTAAAGGAATTTATTGCTTTCAAAATTGAAATTGCATAATTGTACATGAACAGGTTTACTAGTAATCTCTAAAATGTCTTTATTCCAAAGCATATAATTCCTGTTGAAAGGGACTTTACAGTACTGGCTGAGATAGAGATTCATGTTTTGAACATTCCTAAATGAGATAATGAGAAACCTCTTATGAAATATGAAAGAGGTTGTAATTTCAAGAGGATTTATTTGGTTAAAATTGGTTTTCAAATGGCTTAGATATCCCCTAAAAAGTGATATTTATAAAAAGCGACAAAAATCATCGTACATTAGGATTTCTTTTTTTTTCCACCTGGTTTGGGGATGTCTCAGCCATTTCAAAACCGACTTCCATCAAATAAACTTACCACTTTGACATCTCATAGTGTAGTTTCTGAATATCTCGCAAAACGTTAAAAGCTAAATCCGCACCTAAACCAGAACTGTACACACCCTTTAAGTTGTACAAATTTCTCTCATTCTTCTGTTCTCTTCTTCTCTCTCCCTCTTACTATTTTACTCTTTATTTATCCTTCCGGTCAATTTTCGTCTGTTTCCTTTTTCTTGGCTCTCTGCCCCTCCCACTCTGCCTCTGTTTCTTTTCTCTTTCTTCTCTCTGCTATACTACTTTCCTCTTTATCTCACCTCACTTCGCTCTTTCCCTGTCTTTCTATTTTCTGTCTTCCTTATACATTTCATTCAAACATTGTTCATAGCTTTTATAAACCACCTTTCATGTTTCTTAGGGGCCTATATCTGAAAAGATAACCCATTCTCAAAATGATTATGTAATGTTTGTCAGTCTATTATACATATTTGTTTTTATATGAAATATCATTTCATATTAATGAATAAACCTAGGCGTGTGTATAACATACAAAGAAGTCATCTTTCACGGAGAAAATGGACAACGTATGCATAATTTTCTTTATTCAACAGTCCTTTCAAAGACTTCATAAATGGTATTCAAAGCAAACTTTTTTTTTCATGTTTTCTTTGTTATAGCTATGACCTCAAACCGTAACACCTTTCATGTAATATATTCTTACTGGAGCCTGCAAACCAAAAAAAAAAAAAAAAAAAAAAAAAAAATAGCTAATCATTCTTTCACTCTTTTCAAGAAAAAAAAAATGTTTGGATATCGATGTGTATGCATTTTGTTGGATCCCGAAACAATTCCAATCTCGTGCATTCAAGTCCATGGTGTAGCAAGCGGCAGAACTGATCGAACACTTAACCGGTATGAAGCGCTAGATGGCGCTATCCAGTTCTTGCAGTGAATTTCCCGACAAGGCATTGGTGTAGCACGTCGTTGAAATTGCCTTACCGTTGACTTGTGCCAATCCATTCTGAAAGTGCTACAGGAAAAACAAAAACAGCAAAATCATCATCATCAACAATATCAACAACAAAAGCAGCAACAACATCAACAACGACAACAATAACAACAACAACCTCAACAACAACAAAGAACACAGAATTAAGCAACGCTATACATCCAACTAAGCTCCAAGTAAGTATAAGTCAACAAACAAAAACAAAAGTGAGAAGAGCATCTATTTATCAATTTCTTTTTATTTTGATTCGGGTTGATTTGGTTTGTTAGTTACTAATGATTTAAATGACTTGACAGATGGTCACGATATCAACATGAGTTAAAAAAATAATGTGGAAATCGGCTACAAACAACCTGATTGACATACCCGTGTGGCATACCATGTGCAGAAAGGGCTAACCATGAATTGTTGATCAAGGTGTCATCAAATAACTCATTCAACAATTATATTTCCCAGTCAAACATTGAGAAGCTTCGTTTTACAAATACCATGTATTACAAAAGAACTTGCATCATGTACACAGTGTATTTCAAAAGTTGTTTCTGTGGTCACTTGATTCTATGCATCCTCCTAGATCATGGAAATTGTCTCATATTGTACCAATACCGAAGATTCCAAACCCTGTTCATCATAATGATTTTAGACCCATTGCTCTCACACTAGTAATCATGAAATGTTTTGAAAAACTTGTTAGGAATGCACTTGTATGTCAGGTGAAGAGTGATCCTTTTCAGTTAACTTACCAGGCAAACAAAGGTGTAGAAGATGCTATCATGACCCTATGGCATAAGGTTTGTGATAAGCCCAAAACTTACGTTCGTGTTTTGTTTGCGGATTTTTCTTCAGCTTTTAATACTTTTGATCCATATCGTTTTAAACATAAACTTCAGGTCATGGGAATTCATTCTGTGTTGTGTTCATGGATTTTCAACTTTTTGGTAGACAGGGAACAAAGGGTAAAAATAAATGGCACACTTTCAGATACAATTATCATAAGGGTAGGAGTTCCACAAGGGTGTGTTTTATCCCCCTTTTTGTTCAGCTTATATACAAATGATTGTAACACACAAAATGAATCCTGTGTTATCATAAAATATGCTGATGATACAGTTGTCACAGGCCTTATTCGTGAGAATGATGAAAATTCATACAGGCATGAAGTTACTAAGTTTGTAAATTGGTGTCAAAATAACAATCTGGTCCTTAATGTGGAAAAAACAAAAGAAATGATTTTGGATTTTAGGAGACAGAGAAATGGTATTATTCCTTTAAATGTACATGGTGAGAATGTTGATATCGTTACAGAATATAAATACTTAGGAGTTTATATTGACAATGAACTGTCATGGGGAACACATGTTAGGAAAACATACTCAAAGGCAAGTCAAAGGCTGTATTTTCTTAGGAAAATGAACAAGTTCAATGTGAGTAGAGATATCATGAGACTGTTTTACAGCTCAGTAATTCAATCTGTGATCACATATTGTTGTGTCATCTGGTTTAACTCTCTGAGGGTACAGGATAAGTTAAGGCTTGAGAGGATTACAAAGACTACAGGGAAAATAATAGGTGAAGATGTAGAATGTCTCAGTAATTTGGTAGATGAACGGCTTCTGACTCACTTTCAAAAATTATTGAAGGATTCTTTACAGCACGTCAGATACGTGTTAGAACAGAACGTTTTCGGAAAACTTTCATTCTATGTGCAATACACGTATTCAATAGTTTACAGCGACGCTGAGTCAGTGACTGTTCGGTCTTTGCTGTTCCAGTCCTTTTTATTATGAGTCTGTAGACTGACATATAAACCTTATGAAATTGATATCCAATGTAATTACCTGCGAAGAATTATGTTAGGAATTTATATATTTTATGTATGCATTTAAATTTGTTATTGATGGGGGAAACATGTAGTTTCTCTTCTAGCATATGCATTTCTCTCTTTTTTTTTGCTTTCTTTTTTTTTTCTTTCTTTTCAACATTTCTTTAACTGTTATTTCTTTCTTTCTTTCTTTCTTTCTTTTCTCTTTCTTTTCTCCCTCCCCTTCCCCTACCCTCTTTTTTTTGTATCATTAGATATTACAAAGAAGATTTTTTTTTTTTATTCCATGTGCAATATACATATTCAATAGTACTCAGCGACACTGAGTCAGTTTGAGCTGTTTGGTTTCGACCGTAGTCACTTTCTTTAATCTTTTCCTAGGCGTCTGTAGATTTGATACATGAATTGTGTTTAGGGATTTATAGGTATTATAAGATGCCATTTAAATTTGTTATATATGCATTATAATATGTTACTTAATTTGTTATTGATGGGGAAACAATAGGGTACATGTAGTCTCTCTACCAGCATATGCATTTTTTTCTCTTTATCTTTTCTTCTTTTTCTTGCTTTCTCTCTCTCTTTTTTTCTTTCTTCCTCTTCTTTTCTTTCCCCCTCATTCCATTCTCATTCTTCATATGGAAAACTTGCGCGCATTTGCTCCGGAGCGAGAGCACCGGTGCTTATAACACGTGGAAAGACGCGTCATATCCCCCTCCTTTGGGACAAAAATAGCTCTGCACAAAAAACATGGCTATGAATTCAAAACCCTCGCCCTCCAAATGAAACTAGAATGTAACCTCTTTCTACTCCGTGTATTTCCCTCAAAAATAGGTTTGGGGAAATTAGGGCACTTTTACCCTGAAATTCTGCTTCAAATCACCAAATCTTGAGTTTGTCTATGGCGGAGTATACCCAAAATAAGCCATAATTTTCGGACATGCCCATATAAATCACAGTCTGTACCACGGCAGCTTGGTGGAATTGTTTACCCTCGCACTTCAAAATGAAGTAGAATGTTTGGGCTCTTCAGTGATGTATAACTTGCTTTGATTGGTCAGAGAGAAATTAGGGCACTTTTCTTGTCAAATCAAAGAATGTTTTACAAAACTGCTTGTGACTTTGCTAAAGCGTGCGAGCTCTTGTGCTGTCCATTGTACACAATTCCCCTAATGCTTACGGAAACGGAGGAGTGTGCGTAAACAAACAATTGTGTTTGTGCTGTGAAACGAAGGCGGGAGAGTTCAAGTTATTCACAATTTTCGCTGGATATCATGCCTTTTGAATCGTCTTTCGTCCTTATTATAACAGATTAGTCTTTATTAATATTCTGACAATCCTGCAGAGTGTATTACCACTTCTTTCAGAGCTAAATATTGCCAAATTCAAGGATCATCATGCGTATTTTGCTCTGCAGAGATGACTTGAGGTTGCAACAAGCCGTGCTTGAACAGACCATGGTTCAGTCCCATTAAATCAACAGGGGTGTGTGAACCCATTATGTAGATACTGTACGCGTTGGTGTGTGTGCTCGTGAATGATCAACTTGTGTGGTGAAATGGAAATGCCGTTCTTTTTACATTATTCGTAATGTATACATGTTCAACTATTAAACTAGTCCGAAAAACAAATGGTAGTACAAATCTGCTATTGTCCTGAAAGACGTATTCTGTCCCTCCAGTAAGCACACGCACCGTTCTCCCGATTCCCGTACAATGGACGAGTCCGCTCCTTCCCATATTATGCTCGAGTGCACTCGGCTGTTGGCTCTCGGCGACTACGTGCACTCTGGGGGGCGTTTCATCAACGAGTTCGTCGGAGATTTCACCGACGAATTTGCTATCAGCCAATCAGACCAAGGATTTCATTAGCTTTTAACAGTTGTCAGTGTAAATCTTTGCGTCTGATTGGCTGATAGCAAATTCGTCGGTGAAATCTCCGACGAACTCGTTGATGAAACGCCCCCCTGGTCTGTCAACCCTAAATGCGCGAAATCGTGCGAAAGTTTTCCATATGCTTCTCGCCTCGTATCACTTGATATAATGAAGACGTTTGGTCATATTTATTTACTTTTACCACTCGATTTGTTTTAACCTCACGTGCATTAAGCACACTTGCACAAGACCATGGTAAATTGTTTGAGTAGATGCGGATTGTCTCGCCTGGAGTGTGCCGGGCGTTGATCGTGCTAACTACACGAATTTGTATGATTCGGTTGGCATGGTCACTGCCTGGCTTACACCCGGTGGGACATTCCGCATCTGAAGTTACATGAAGTTACATGAAGGCATGCTACTCCTGAACACTGCATTCCAGCTTGTGTCCTTAACTAGGGCACTATCGACAGGTTGTCTTTGCGTCTTTCCCAGTGCAGTCTTTGTATATGTATTTCTTTCTTGTAATTTAATTTAAAGACAGTGCAGTGCATAAATGATGTCCTTTTTCTCTTCTCTATATCAGACTTTTCCTTTCTTTTTACCATTTCTAGTTGGGTGTCTACTCTTTTCTTTCTCCCTCACTCTCTTTCTTATTTCTTTCTCTCTCTGTCTTTTTATCTCTTATTAGTCTCTCTTCCTGGTTACTCTGTATTATGATTGTGAGGATATTTTCATTGTGTTCTAATTTATGTGGATTGTATATTATGTGCGACTGCTAAGATATATTGTTGTACAGTTGTAGTTATATTTTCATGTCTGAATTATGTATACAGTGTACTTTGTATAATTTGTATTGTATTTTTTCACCTGGAAAATGATTATCTTTTTTGTTGGAAGAAAGGCTAATGAAAATATCTGTATCTGTATCTGTATCTGTATTGTTCGGGGATGGATAACCAGTCACAATAGTTAAGGTTTAAGCAAACTTTATTATGCTCACGCAACACAAACTGCCGGCCGAAAGGGGGGAAAGGTTGTACAAATAATAGAACACACATCTCAAACACTGCCCGTAAGAGGGCAGTATAACACACTGGCGCGATCACTTTCTTCTTTCTGTCTTCTTCTACATAATAGAATGGAAAACCCTTGGCTGTGGAATAATCATGCACATTCAATAGGCCTATGCCAAGAATGTGTGTGGAATGAAACCAATCAAACTTCTGACTAATAACGTGTATAGGTAGACCACATTACGAACACTCAATGATTTGATAACATTAATACAAACATTATCTATCCCCATATAGACACAGTCTCTAGAAACCTGTCTGGACTGACTGAAAACCAACTAATATGAAACATTAACATTACACTAACTATGATCAGCACTGCAATACATATACAGTATTCTATACTCATTAGACCAACAATCAGAATCATGTCCATACAAAAATACCAATAAGCTATGCTATCGGTATATTGTAACCTCATATTTATACACTGTACAACGTATTCTACCAATCATAAAACGGCACTTAATAAAACAAACTACATTATGCTGTAAAGAAAACAGAAAATATTTCACAATGTCAACTATCAAATATAGTACATAGCTACCTCACTTACTTTCTACCTTTTCTCACAATGAAACACCATTACTGTACGTATTAAAAAGTACCATGATCTCCCCACTCTCATTCACTCTTTTGTTACAACACTGTCAAACACTTCACATACAGCTGTAATCACTTTTCTTCTGCTGGGATTTGGAACGAGTGTACATAAACACTACACCATAGCTGTGACCTTCCCTTTACAGACTTAACGCACACACACACACACACACACACACAATGCTGTTAGAACCAAATAAACGACCAACATAGGCCCTGAAAGCACAAAGACAGAAATCCCTAGAGAAATCAAATGAAACTAACATAGCATGGAAATCAACAATGGGGTGTGTATTATAATGCCTGATACATGTATTCAAATGGGTATGAGTAAGACCAACATGTACATGAAAGCTGCTGAGAAGAACCATCCACCTGATGTAACAATATCAAAACCTTAGTGTCATCATCAACTTATCATGTGAGTTATTACTACAACCCGTTGGCATATACAATACCAAACAAAACAACTGAAAACGATACAGTCAGTTAAAAAAAAAAATGTTACATAAATTATGACAACAAATTATCAGAAATAAGCAGAGATCAAATACACCTGTATTACACTTTTGAAAACATACTCAAATTTCCAAAACATATTTTGTCTTTGAAGTGTATCACTATTATGAACTGCTGCCTTGTACACATGCATCAAAAACGGAATCCTACATCGACGTCACTCCATACAATATGACCTGACACGTGATTCGTTCGTATCAAAAAGAGGGGAAGGATGAGCTACTGATAACATGATGTACATCAAAACTATGTGCCATGTACAATGTGTTACCATACATATCATGTAGGCTTCATATAATTACATTTACATTCTAACATACATCTCAAACACTGCATTGAAGAGGGCAGTATAACACACTGGCGGTGGTTAGAATGGCTTGTTTAAATCTGTTTATTTAACGCGGTTGTTTGGGGGATCATACCCACGTCAGCACTAGTATTGACCTTGAAGTTGTATACCCGGATCTTATCGATGCTTTAAACATGACGTCTCCTTCAGGACCGTGTGTCAGGAAAACACAAGTCGGTTTTGCCAAAATACACCATTGTAAAGAAGGACAATTGACAGGGCATTAAATGTTAGCGATTTAAGATTATTCTTAGATGGAAATCTCATTATACGGTTCGTTTTTTACAACATAGAGTATTTCTGGAATATTTCTACGTATATACAACACACAAAGGTATTCAGAGAAATTCCAACCCATGATGCAGCGGAGTCCTACTAAGAATCATTTTGAAAGGTGTTTGTAGCACAGTAAATACTTTGCGTTCTGTTCATAGTAGCAATGTCATAACAAGTGACTATTATAAGCCAGTTCAAATTTGTTTCAATGAATCATGTATGTCTAATATCATTGACCGTATTTGCTTTAAAAATTGAGGGTATGTGACTAATGTGCTGTATTGGGGGAATGATTTAGCGTTCGTAAAGAGTTAAAATGGTTAACTGCTGTCAGATGAACCATGGTTGGGTCATTGTTCTATTTGGGTCTCTGAATCCCTAAAAATGGAGTATCAAAAAAAAAAAAGAAGTCATTTACGGCATTGCCATTGTAAGTGCTCGAAACTGCACCACTTTATTCATCATAACTATTGGTGCCTGCACCGGGGTGCTGCAGCTGCAGTCGTGCTTTGCGTTGTATTAAAGACTGCACACAGTCCAGTTGTTGTATTATACGCGTGTAGCAGTCTTGTATTCTAATCAAACATATAGGTGTGTAAACTTTGCAGATGATACAAAATAAGAAAGATATATACAAATGAAGTATATATATATATATATATATATATATAATATTTATACATAACATGTGATGTCTGAACCAAACAGCATCAAAACATCATCTGTCTCAATAAACAGCATACCAAATCTCTAGCATTTTCTTTCTTTTAACACATAAGTTGCAGCTTGATCCTAAGAAGAAGTAGTATCTCGGAAGATAAATGATAGAATGTCATGATTGTGTAATATGCTTGATATGGTTATAAATAGGGCAAAAAAGTATCTACAAATAATTGTCGGTTATACGTATATTACATGGACATCATAAAAAGGGCCCCATTGTTAATATGGATGTTGTTCTTTGGGGGGGGGGGGATTCTTGTACGACTGGTACGTTTTATTTATACAATGGAATATGTACATTAAAGTTGATTATGGATCTGACCAAAAAGCACTCTATGCCATCATTGACAAGCTTTTGTACAGGAAGACAGGATCCGCTATGGCACTACGGCATCATTCCTCTCCTGGTCGTGTAGCCTCTAAATTCTCAAGGTACTTTATCGGTAATATTGAGTCGATAAGATGCAATAAACGGTCGGACATGTTTTTTACTGTAGAGCCAGAGTCGACCAGTGATATAACCTCACGCCCACAGCTCCGGCAGAAATACAGAGCGTTATCCGCAGCTCTCCTGCCAAGTCATGCTCCCTGTATCCAATCCACATGGCCGGCGGAACCGTGGCGGCCGTGGGGACTCGGGCCCCCACACTTTTTGTGCACCATACAAAGGAATACATAAGGTGTCATCACTTTGGCCCCCCACACTTTTTTTTTTTTTTACGTCAGTGGCACTTTATAGAAATATCTAGAGATCTCAAAGTGTGAGCTCGGTAAGGTTATGTTTTTCACTGAAGACCTTTATTTTATTTTATTTATTTATTTATTTATTTTGAGCTGAGGACCTTATTTTTTTAATTTTTTTTTATTTTTGCTTGTCAGCTGAAGTAGCCCGGTAATGGAAGGGGAGAGATGAGCTGAGGACCCCTTTTTTTTTTTTTTTTTTTTTTTTTTTTTTTTGCTTGTTAGCTCATGAAACCCGGAAGTGGGCAACCACACTTTTGAAAACGCTCCGCCAGCCCTGATCCAAGCCTCAGTTTTTAAGGAGAGTTATGAACTGATGGCCAATCCTATCTCAAGGATAATCAATAGTTCCTTACAGGAAGAAATGTTTCTATCTAGATGAGCTGAAGCTGCCCCATGTCACTCCTGTACTGAAGAGAACATCCTTAGATACGGATGAGATGAGCAGCTACCGACATATATCTAACTTGCCGTTCCTTGCCAAAGTAGTTGCCGGAAGACTAATGTCACATCTCCAGGACTGCACTGAGCCGATGCAGTCTGCTTATAAGAGACATCACATCGAAGAGACAGCTCTTCTGAAAAAAAAAAAAAAAAGCTGATGGCATTTTGCGAGCAGTTGACAACAAGGAAGCAGCCATGGTAATTTTCTTGGATCTATCAGCTGCATTTTGTCACATTTGATTACAAATTCCTCATCCACAGGGCGCAGCAGGATTACAAAGTTGGCGCCACTGCCCTTGAATGGTATAGATCTTATCTCCTTTGCCGAAGACAATTTGAACATCAATGGAACTGTGTCAGAGGAGGCCTTCCTGACCTGTGGCATCCAAAAAGGTTCAGTCGTCGGACCTTTACTCTTTGCCCACTACTCTTTTCCCCTTGGGAATATGGCGCATCAACATGGTTTAAAATCCCAATTATATGCAGATGACACTCAACTTAATGTGACATTCGATCCAAGAGTGGCAACTGAAGAAACAGCATCAGCAAATGGGATGACCAAATACCTGTCAGATATCCGACAATGGATGGTAAAGAACTTCATGAAACTCCATGACGACGAGACTGAATGTCTCATCATTTCTTCTCCACAAATGAGAAACAAGATTGTGTCCATGGATTTTTAGGTCGGTGATGTGTACGTCTCTTCTGCAGAAAGCGTCCGTAAACTTGGGGTCTACTTTGACCAGTCTATGAGGATGGATAGCATGTTTCGCGGGTATGCCAGACTGCTTACTTCCAGCTTCGTAGCATCGCAGCTATTCGACCTCTGCTTTCAAGGACGGCAGCATAAAACATCCATTCATTCATAACATAAACACTGGATTTTTCGTAACAGTATTCTTGCTGGTGATCCATCTGCAACCTTGAAAAGACTTCAAGCAGTACCGAATGCAGCAGCACGCTTGCTCACCTGGCTGAGGAAGTATGATCACATCCAGTGGCGTATCTAGGGAAACGGCGCCCGGGGCAAGCGCGAAAATTGCGCCCCTAATTTCTGAAAAAGTCTTCAACCCCAACCCCATCCAGGTATTTTAAGGTATCACAAATGTACACACTAGTAGTTATGTACATATGTATGATGTACTGTATGCATGGCTGTTTTAATGTGTATGTACACAGGTTGACCAGATTCATGGAGAATATTCTACATGGTATAGATATAGTACATACAGGCTGACCAGATCAGTGGTGAATTTTCTAGGTGGTATACAATGTAGTTATACAGTACATGCATGTAACAGGAAATACATTATAGCTCACTCAATCTAGAATGATTTCACCCATTCCAGAATGTTCTGGGAAGTGCTTACATGTTTGGCTGAGTGAGGCACTGTCCCTGTAGCCCAATGTGATTGGTAGTTATTCTTGGTAATGATGTTTTGTACATAGTTAGGCAGTGAGTCATCCAGGTTTCCTGGAACTTGGACTGGCTAGTAGGTTGGAGAGAGTTATAGAATGTGCTAGAAGGGGGTGAATGGATAGTATATAAGCCAGAGAAATTCTGCAGTAGGCAGAGTACCCAACACCTCTGCTCTGAGAGTTACGTCACTTCTGGCTCTGAAGCGACTTGTTATAGTCAGTCCTGTGTTACCTGCTGACCTGCTATGGAGATAAGGCCTGGGAGACATTTTGCCTGCAGATAATTAATTTGCCTACATTGGAGAGAGACTCCATTTTTATGTCAATGGACATTGCTACGGTAAAGCTGTGGTGGACTGGATTCTTAGCTGAACATTATTAAGTGAATCATCATTCAACGCATCAACTGGACGTGGTCGTCACAACGTTTGGACTCTGCACGTTTCGCCGTGGACATATTTCGTGGATTTTACCCCGGGGGGCGCTGTGGCATAGTGGATAAGACTCCCGACTCCCGATCGGAGGACCCGAGTTCGAATCCCGCCCAGTGCTTACGTCCTTGGACAAGATGTTTTTACCCACCGTGTCCCTCTCGACCCAGGTGTATAAATGGGTACCTGGCAACGCTAGGGTAATAATAATAGCAGGGCCCTCTGGTAGAGCAGTGGCAACACTGAAGAGGCTACCCTGGGTAAATAAGACCTTATTATTATTATACCGTGGACTATTGTAACCTGCGCCTCTGGAGTTACGTCGGAGGAATCATTCATCAGTGCGTCAAGGATCATTCGTCTGTGCATCGAACATCGTATTTGGACACTTTCAAAGGATTATTTAATACGTGTAAGTGATTCCACTACCGATTTATAACCGTTTCTATTGATCATTGTTGTATTGATGTGACGCCGATTACCAGTCTGTACCCACAATATCACTGTTAATAAACCGCCTGAACATCAGTTGATTGTTTCTTTTGTGCGATCATTCTCAGAGTGATTTTGGTCGTAACAAGGGACATTAAAAAAAAGTCCACATGATATGCTTTTTTCAAGCACTTAAAAGGGGTCTTTTGAGGGTGATTTAAATGTAATAAATGTAAATAAATTTTAGCGAGCGAGCGCAGCGAGCGAGCCGAAAATTTTTGTATACTTCCGCGTCATTATCACGTTTTGTTCTTATCTTCTTTTTTTTTTTGATAAATTCTGGCGAGCGAGCACAGCGAGCGAGTCGAAGATTTTGTATTTCAGCTTACAAAACATGGAATTCTTGTCATTTTTTGTTTATTAAATCTTACAATTCTAATCAAGATATAGTGACGGCCTTATAGATAACGATTTATACCAACAAACTGAGGACTTGAAAAAATACTCCAGATTAGTACGTACGAATGAGCAGAAATTTGTATATATCCGCGCCATCATCACGTTTTGTTCTTATCTCTTTTTTTTTTGTTGATAAATTTTGGCGAGCGAGCCGAAACTAAGTTTTTTCTATTTCAGCTTGAAAACATGGAATTCTTGTCATTTTTTGCTTATTAAATCTTACAATCTTAATCAAGATATAGTGACGGCCTTATATAACGATATCTATATACCAACAAACTGAGGACTTCAAAAAAAAATACTCCAAATTAGTACGCACGAGTGAGCCGAAATTTGTATATTTCCGCACCATCATCACGTTTTGTTCTTAATATCTCTGTTTTTTGACAAATTTTGGCGAGCGAGCGCAGCGAGCGAGCCGAACATTTCTGTACTTCAGCTTGCAAAACATGGAATTCTTGTCATTTTTTGCTTATTAAATCTTACAATTGTAATCAATATATGGTGACGGCCTTATAGATAACGATTTATACCAACAGACTGAGGACTTGAAAAAATACTCTAAATTTAGTATGCGCGAGTGAGCCGAAATTTGTATATTTCCGCGTCATCATTACGTTTTGTTCTTATCTTGTTAATTTGGTTTTTGTTCGACACCTTTGGCGCCCTCGTTTGATCCAATGGGCGATCACTTCAGAACGAAAGAAATAAAATTACAGCCGCTGCTCCGTGTAACATTTTGCCTACTAAAGATGGCATGTGTGAACACAATATACATTGTCATTTTGTCCCCCCTCCCTTCCCGGTCCGCGCGATTTTTTTTTCTTTTTCTTCTTCGTTTTGTTTTGCTTTGTTTGTTTTTTATTTCTTCGTTTTCGGCGCCCCCAAGGAGTGGCGCCCGGGGCACGTGCTCCCCTTGTCCCCCCCCCCCCACAGATACGCCACTGATCACATCACCCCTGTCTTCGCTGAGCTGAATTGGCTTCCCATCAAGAACAGAATTGATTTCAAGATCTTACTGCTCACTGTTAAGGCCATAGGATACCTGTCTTCCCTAATCGAGCGACGTCATTCTCGCCCTGGCCTTCGTTCATCTGGCCTTACTCTCCAGGTGCCCATCACGCATCTCAAGGGATAAGGAGACCGGGCATTTTCCTCTATCGCTCCTCGCCTGTACGGAACTCTCTTCTATCATTTCTCCTTAAAATTGACAAACTGGATCACTTCAAAGTTTCACTAAAAACTCACTTATTTCTCCGGACATTCAATTGTTAACGGTCTTGGAGAAGTCTTCGCCTTTGAATGTTTCAATAACAGATATATGACGTCATACATCATTATGTTACAATAAAGTATTTTATTGCATATCTATAATGGTACTTTTTTGCCTACAATCCTGCGTTCAATATGCAAAAATGTCTTTTGCTTCGTAGAAACACATTTTTGAAATGGTCTTTAAAGGGATGGCTTATTATAGTTTTGGTTGAGATAGGGATACATATTTCAATTTTGTGCAAGATAATCGACAGCAACTTTTGTTAGATAATAAAGAGCATACAATGCTAAAAAAATTTTAAAAATCTTGAAATGTTAGAGATAAAGAAAAATAAAGCAGAACAAAGCGGTCCAAATAAAATTAGGGACCCCTTTCATATGACTACCCTGCTTTTGGATATGTTAGCAATTTCAAAACCGAATTTTATCGAATATTTTTAATTCCTCTTACATTATACATTTTGTATCTTATTACACGTTGTTTCTTATTATTAGGCGAACAGTTAATAAATGAGTCTGCATCTTTACCACAAATGTACTATCCATTTAAAGGCAAGAACGAATTCTCACCCTAAACATGCTAAAACACCTCTTCAACTTCTGCCTATTTATGCTCCACCTCCTTACAGAAAGAGGTCTGGTATCGATACCAGTCTGTATCGCGATCACTGTTTGGGCGCTGGTCCCAAGTTGTTGAGATGGCAGGAAATGATTATTATACATGCACGTTTCCTTACGGAAATAAAACATTTGGTGCACTCTGCTATCGTTGCGGATAGGGAGCAGTGCGTTTACAACAACCCAGCATTCTTTGTACACAATGGAATGACGCTTGTCTCGAATAGGGAGGCTGCATTGCAAGTGTTCGACTATCGCGCCTTCTCGAAAGCTGTGGTGACTCAGATCATGAGAGAGGCTTGGACATTACATCAAAACATATACGTTAACGATCAGTGAACGCATATTTATTTCTTTGTATGTGAAATGTGTCAGTCTTCTACTACGTACAGTCATGGATAGAAGCCACGGCCTCGTTCTCCTTCTTTTAATATTGACCGTGCTGAGTGGTCATGATGCAGAAGGTAAGTTTAATAATGCTGCTGCTGCTGTTATTTCCGTCTTCAGATAAAAACAATGTAGAAGGTTCTACTCAGTATGAAAAAAAAAATACAGGCCTATATAGACCTACGGTATGAAGAAACTGTCTCTGATTGCGCGCCTCGTGAGCCATGACCATTACATTTGCAAAATGCGTCTGTTCTGCCACAGGGTAGTCTATAACTTCAAAATTGTCCAAAAACAGAAAATTATATCACTGAAAGATGGATAAAAGTAGTGATGGATAACAAGGTGGAATTGAAAACCAATGATAATATCATTAATCAAAATAATGTATCGTATTGATTGTAAATGTCAGGTTGAGCAAAAAGAAATTGATAATTTCTGGATATAGCAATATCAAAAACAAAATTATCTACCTTGGCAAGGAATACTATCTATGAATGCATTGTAGGTCAACTGTGACCACCGATAAGAAGGAACAAATCACAGTAGCCTAGATTTAACTTAACAGGCAAAAGTAATCTAACCCGTTCTAGTTCTGGTTAGGGCACAATGTTTGGGGTGTGTTCGAATATTCCCCCTTTTTGGAAAGTTACGTAGCTGTGATTACTCACGCGTCCATACAGACATTACGTTCAAAACGAACGTTCAACTTATTGTCCATGAATTAACTCGGCCAAAGACTACGTGTAATGGAGAAAAGATACGAGCTCGTTCTCCTATTAGCACTGACTGCTACTGTAATCTGTTTCCTCAATGTAATAGGTAAGTTACAGGCCTACATATTATTTTCATGAACCCTCACTCGATGCAGCTTACTTGCGTCTCAGGCGTGTGAGACAAACTTAGTGAAAAATGTGTTCAAAATGAAAGAGCCATCTATGGAAACTGACCAAATTCAGATTATGCCGCAATAAGTGTGTAGGCCTATACAGGGAGTTACTTCGTGATAAATTCTTATTTTCGTTAGATTGAACACATTTTTTTTTTCGAAGAATTACTTCAACAGTTATTGTTGGGGCAAATAACTTTAATATTCAACTTATTCAACTTACATCAAAATCATCAAAGCATGAACTGTGAATTGTTACGAGATTTAAGTAAGATGTGTACATCGGGTTGTATCAATTACCTTCTTTCTATAAAGACGGGAGGAGGGGGGGGGGGGGGGCTACCAACTTCTGAAAATCTATGACCTGCGTATCGACCTTCATATGGTTAAGGCTAAGACGGGTCATTCCGCTGATAAAAGCTGTAGCGTCGAAAGCTGAAAATTTCGGAGGTAAATATAAGGCATTGAGATCAAAAGATTATAACACCATTTTCAGTATCGGCGTTATTTTGTTTGAGAGACATGTGTCAGGAGGTAGCTGGTTTGAATCCATATGATATTTTATTTTTTTAAGCTGTTACTAAAACACAAATTAAGTTAATGCTTTTTTTACATCGATGTACGGCAATTTGATGACCAGTTCCATATTAGAAGCTTCTAATGCAAATAATGTATTTTGCAAATGGTTATACAGCCAATCTTCGTTCCGATATGTATTTGTCAGTAATCTTATTACAGCAGGTGCAGCTCGTTGGATTTTACCAGTGATGAAAATGTGTGACATCCATCGAGAGATTTTGTCACACTGGATCATTCCCTTTTGTTTCTAAAATAATTTTCAAGCATACATCGATTCATTTTTGTTTCTCTTTATTTTGGTCCTACGTTGCATCCGTGCTCCTCATCTTTACACTCTGTTCAGAATTTGGGACCTACGCTTAACAAGCTCGCTTTTAAGTAGGTTCCATCATATTTCTCCAGCGTTATACATAGAACCAAACGTACGATGATTGACCGCTACATGTTTTACATGCCTACATTAATTTACTGTACATCCAAGCAGGATATTATGATTCACTATGTTTTTATTATATTTGATGTACATTCCTTCATTGAGAAGTATGAAAATAAATTGAATTGAATTGAATGGAATTGAATTGAATTACTTTCTAATGGTTAAAGAGTTCTAACCAAAATAGAAGACAATGGGTATTAAATGACAATATCTATATAACATCTTAAAAATTACTACAGGTGTCTTCCTTGGAATAATCAAACTTACAGGTGTGTAAACTTCGCAGATGATACTATATATATATATATATATATATATATATACATATACATATATATATATGTCTGCACCAAACAACATCAAAACATCATCTGTCACAATAACCAACATACCAAATCTTTAGCATTTTTTTTTGTTCTTTTAACAAATAAGTTGTAGGTTGATCCTAAAAAAAAAGTAGTATCTAGGAAGACGAATAATAGAATGTCATGTGAAATATGCTTGATATTGTTATAAATAGGGCAACAAAAATATGTGTCTACAAATACTTGTCGGTTATACGTATTTTACACTGACATCATAAAAAAGGGGCCCAGCATGTGCATGTTGTTTTGAGGGGGGGGGGGGGGTTCTTGTGCGACTGGTAAGTGCTATTTTTAGGATGGGAAATGTACAATAAAGTTAATTGTGGATCTGACAAAAAAGCACTCTATGTCATCAACAAGCTTTTGTACAGTAAGACAGGATCCGCGATGGCACTACGGCATCATTCCTCTCCTGGTCGTGTAGCCTCTGAAATCTCAAGGTACTTTATTGGTAAGATTGAGTCCATAAGATGCAACATGTCTTTTACTGTACAGCCAGAGTCCACCAGTGATACAACCTCATGTGATGAGCATCTTACTACACTCGCGCCCACAACTCGATCCGGCAGAAATGCAGTTATCCGCAGCTCTCCTGCCAAGTCATGCTTCCTGTATCCGGGTGCACGTCATGAGACCGACACCCACGAGTCATACAACCCAAGAGTCATACAGCTCACAAGTCAAACAGCCCATGAGTTATACAGCTCACGAGTCATACAGCCCATCAGTTCGACACTTAGACCAGGCGTCCACTAGGGCGCGGACAAGACGCGGACAAGCCCCGGAATGCAAATTTGGTATTCCGCACTCCTTCGGGAACCTGTCCGCACGTTCCTGGACGTGTCCGCTCGCTATCCTAAACATGTCCGGGCGCTTCCGCACCTTCGGGAGAGAGAAAATTTTCCGCGTCCAAATTTTGATCGAGACCAAAATTTGCACGCGGAAATGAACTTCCTGACACCTTCGGCGACTTGTCCTGACGATGTCCTGAGGATGTCCCGCTTGTCCGGAACCCTTCCGCTCCTTCCGCATACCCTCCGGAAAGAATCCCGCGGTGTGGGGAAGCTTCCCGAATGAAAGCGGAAGACACTAGGAATGTTTTAGGACAGCGCGGAGCCGATGCGGATCTATATATGCAAGTGTCCGGAACCGATGCGGAAATTTTGTGATCCAGACACGAAAATGTCGACACTTTCCGCGAGCGTCATGCCAATGAAATGCAAAATGAGCAAGAAGGGAGGCGAGGCCCCCATGCAAATATCCCCATCACAGGCACACCTTTCGTCTAGTGATGAAGAACAGGTAAATCTAAGGAATTTCCGGTCCCAGAAGGCAAAGAAGAAGGTAGTAGAGACTGTGCCAAAAGCAACCAGAAAGAAGTGAAATCAACCCCCTAACTTCCTAGTAAGTTTGTTTTGATTTGATCTTTTCAGAAATTATTTTTCATCTGAGTGACTTTCCTGGTTCCTATTACTTACTATAGTACATTTCCCTTTATGTTGTTTTCGTATTCTATTTGCAAACAAACTAGGTTGTCCTATGTGACAGCCCAGCTGAAAAATCACAAAAGTAGGTGGAAGTACACTCAGAAAAAAAAGCATAGAATTTTTGGCTAAATGTTTATGTATTATATAAACATGAGCAAGTTGTTATTCATACGTAAATGCTTTCTAATGAGACAACATATTAGAACAAAAGACAAATTCATCACACTAAAAAGCATGAATTCAATTGCAAAGATATACCTGTGGTCTCATTACAATGTAATATCTTTGAAGCCCAAAATAACAATGAAAGCTAAAGATGATGGAGGAAAATGAAGAATTTTCTGTCACTTCAAAATTCAAGTGAAATGAGAGAAAAAGCAATAAATCATGAACTCGAAAAAGTGTTAAATTTCTGTCTTTCTTTTGTTTTGTTTTTTGCTGAGTGTATATATTTAAGTACACATTAAGCATCACAAATCATTTAAGAAATATTCTTTACCTGAATGATTTTCGTAGTAGTTATTACCTTATAATTTTTTCTTCTCTTTTTGTTTTAATAGCAAATAAACTCGATTATCCAATTTGACAGCCCAGCTGAACCCCCCCCCAAAAAAAGTAAATTAAAGTAGGTTAAAAATGTTTCCCCATTTTTACACTTCATTGACAATAGGCTAGTAAGCTCTAAGCATGAAAAAACAAAATCGCGGACTTGAAAATGTTCAAAAGTGATCAAAATAAGAGAGGGTTAGAGATGCACAAGGGTAAAAATCAGAGAAATAAAACAAATTTAATGATTAGGATCATTTTGGCATGCTCTACAGAAGTATGAGACAAAACATGTATATACTTCACGATGGATAAAGCACAGATCTAAAAAAAAAGGAATATATATATATATATATATATATATATATATATAACAAAACTGCAACAAAGTTCATGCTGTATTCATCAACGGTTTATTTTTTGTGAAGAAATAAACCGTTGGTGAATACAGCATGAACTTTGTTGCAGTTTTGTTACTTATCTTTTTATCTTGCCCACACGTGGACTAGGCTACCTTATCAACATGATATACATTTACATTTCTATATATATATATATATATATATATATATGGTTCAAAAAGTTTGCGAATATCATCCATGTGACTGTAGGCAGAGAAAAAATTGTTCTCCCAGATGAGACAAAAAAAAAAAAAATGAATCGCCAGCCGACATGCAAAGAATCCTAGTCTTCGACTTTTGGTGGTCACATTTATCAAATAATATTGACCAATCATATTACTATAATATCAGCCGCTACTGCGGAAGCACAACAAGGAGCATCAATGACGGCTAGCAGTCAAATGAGGAAAAGTCAAAGTCAGCGCCAAATTTATACCTTTCCATTTTCCTGGTATTGTCCGCAGTTTGTCCGCATGCCTAACTTGTGTTGTCCGGAAGGCATCCTGATTGTCCGCGTTCATTCCTGGTGTAATCCTAGATGTTTCCGCGCTGCCCGGCTTCGATTAGCATCTTCCGAGGTATTTCGCGCTCTTCCGGAGTGATTCCTAGGAATGTCCGCAGTCAGTCCGCGGACAGTCCGCGGACAGTCCGCGGACAGTCCTAGGAATGTCCCAGGACAAGCCGATTCACAAAGTTATTCCGCGTCTGTCGCGGACAGGATGCCGAAATAACAAAATTTGCTTCCGCAACCCTTCCGGGGCTTGTCCGCGCCCAAGTGGACGTCCGCCCTAAGCGAACAAGGTCCACGAGACCGACACATTACGCGCTGTGTTGTATCTGTCGAACTCGTGGGCTGTTTTCATTCTATAGTGTCGGTCTTATGGGCTATATTTGCCTAGTGTCGAACGCAAGGGCTGTATGACTCGTGAGCTGTATGACTCATGGACATGTTTTCATTGTCGAAGTTGTGCGCTTTATGACTCGTTGGTGTCGGTCTAGTGGGATGACCCCCTGTATCCAATCCCAACCTCAATTGTTAAAGACAGTTATGAACTAATGGCCGTTCCTATCTCCAGGATAATCTATGGTTCCGAACAGGAAGAAATGTTTCCATCCAGATGAGCTGAAGGTGCCCTATGTCTCTCCTGTACTGCAGAGAACATCCTTAGATACGGATGAGATGAGAAGCTACCGACATAATTATTATATCTAACTTTCCGTTCCTTGCCAAAGTAGTTGCCGGAAGACTAATGTCACATCTCCAGGACTGCACTGAGCCAATGCAGTCTGGTTATAAGAGACATCACAGCGAAGAGACAGCTCTTCTGAAAAAAAAAAAAAGCTGATGGCATCTTGCGAGCAGTTGACAACAAGGAAGCAGCCATGGTACTTTTCTTGGATCTATCAGCTGCATTTGTCACATCTGATTACAAATTCCTCATCCACAGGGCGCAGCAGGACTACAAAGTTGGCGCCACTGCCCTTAAATGGTTTAGATCTTATCTCCTTTGCCGAAGACAATTTGAACATCAATGGAACTGTGTCAGAGGAGGCCTTCCTGACCTGTGGCATCCAAAAAGGTTCAGTCCTCGGACCTTTACTCCTTGCCCACTACTCTTTCCCCCTTGGGAATATGGCGCGTCAACATGGTTTAAAACCCCAATAATATGCAGATGACACTCAACTTAATGTGACATTCGATCCAAGAGTGGCAGCTGAAGAAACAGCAGTAGCAAATGGGATGACCAAATACCTGTCAGATATCCGACAATGGATGGTAAAGAACTTCATGAAACTCCATGACGACGAGACTGAATGTCTCATCATTTCTTCTCCACAAATGAGAAACAAGATTGTGTCCATGGATTTTTAGGTCGGTGATGTGTACGTCTCTCCTGCAGAAAGCGTCCGTAACCTTGGGTTCTACAATTTTGTACTTTGACCAGTCTATGAGGATGGATAGCATGTTTCGCGGGTATGCCAGACTGCTTACTTCCAGCTTCGTATTATCGCAGCTATTCGACCTCTGCTTTCAAGGACGGCAGCATAAAACATCCATTCATTCATAACATAAACACTGGATTTTTCGTAACAGTATTCTTGCTGGTGATCCATCTGCAACCTTGAAAAGACTTCAAGCTGTACCGAATGCAGCAGCACGCTTGCTCACCGGGCTGAGGAAGTATGATCACATCCAGAGGCGTATCTAGGGAAAACGGCGCCCGGGGCAAGCGTGAAAATTGCGCCCCTAATTTCTGAAAAAGTCTTCAACCCCAACCCCATCCAGGTAGGGACATTAAAAAAAGTCCACATGATATGCTTTTTCAAGCACTTAAAAGGGCTCTTTTGAGGGTGATTGAAATGTAATAAATCTAGATGAATTTTAGCGAGCGAGCGCAGCGAGCGAGCCGAAAATTTTTGTATATTTCCGCTTCATCACGTTTTGTTCATATCTTCTTCCGGGCATTTTCCTCTATCGCTCCTCGCCTACGGAACTCTCTTCTATCATTTCTCCGTAAAATTGACAAACTGGATCACTTCAAAGTTTCACTAAAAACTCACATATTTCTCCGGACATTCAATTGTTAACGGTCTTGGAGAAGTCTTCGCCTTTGAATGTTTCAATAACAGATATATGACGTCATACATCATTATGTTACAATAAAGTATGTTATTGCATATCTATAATGGTACTTTTTTGCCTACAATCCTGCGTTTAATATGCAAAATGTCTTTTGCTTCGTAGAAACACATTTTTGAAATGGTCTTTAAAGGGATGGCTTATTATAGTTTTGGTAGAGATAGGGATACATATTTCAATTTTGTGCAAGATAATCGAAAGCAACTTTTGTTAGATAATAATGAGCATACAATGCTAAAAAAATTCTATAAATCTTGAAATGTTAGAGATATAAAAAAAAAGAAAAAAATAAAGCAGAACAAAGCGGTCCAAATAAAATTAGAGACCCCTTTTATTATGACTTCCCTGCTTTTGGATATGTTAGCAATTTCAAAACCGAATTTTATCGAATATTTTTAATTCCTCTTACATTATACATTGTGTATCTTATTACACGTTGTGTCTTATTATTAGGCGAACAGTTAATAAATGAGTCTCCATTATTACCACAAATGTACTATCCATTTAAAGGCAAGAACGAATTCTCACCCTAAACATGCTAAAACACCTCTTCAACTTTTTCCTATTTATGCTCCACCTCCTTACAGAAAGAGGTCTGGTATCGATACCAGTCTGTATCGCGATCACTGTTTGGGCGCTGGTCCCAAGTTGGCGAGATGCCAGCAGGGAGGTGCTAGAGAAGGAGATGCAACTAAAGCTCTTCTTTGAAGTCATGCGTGGCACCGCCGAGAAGTTATGCGTTCAACTACAGGTGTTACCCATGTGCTTTGACAAAAGAGAGCATCAATAATTGGGACTAGCGCTCTCACATCTAGAAATGCTTGCTCCTACTGCAATTCGCTCTCTCTTTCAATGTGATGGCAACAATGAATTTGTGTACCTTTAATTGGAACAGCGAATCAAAATGCAGTGGAAAACTCACAATTTTAACAGCAAATAGTTTAAAAACACGCTGGAACACGCTTTAACGGAGTACTTTATTTGAAAGATCAAAATATCCCCTTATTAACAGATAGAAAATTAACATGCGGAAATTTGCTCATTATAGAAAAAAATAGGTTTTTAAGAGGGCCTAATTTTCATTTCCTTTCGATTTGCGAATTACGAAGAAACTAGAAATACATGTTAATAATATTGAATTCTTTCCTTGACTATTCTAAATCAATTCGAGTATTTCATTTAAAATTTTGCGGTGAAATAAAGCTTGTAATTCAACGAAAGGTGAAATGCGTTCTTTGTCTCCGAACTTCGTCTTGCAACTAGAGCGGTGCCGAGCATGACTTCAAAGCGTAATGGAATGCTAGACATCCCATTTTAACGCCTTGAACCCAAACATGTGTTTGCATGAATTACGAAGAGTTGCCACTCCATCTCTGTAACCCCTCCCTGATGCCAGGAAATGATTATTATACATGCACGTTTCTCTACGGAAATAAAACATTTGGTGCACTCTGCTATCGTTGCGGATAGGGAGCAGTGCGTTTACAACAACCCAGCATTCTTTGTACACAATGGAATGACGCTTGTCTCGAATAGGGAGGCTGCATTGCAAGTGTTCGACTATCGCGCCTTCTCGAAAGTTGTGGTGACTCAGATCATGAGAGAGGCTTGGACATTACTTCAAAACATATACGTTAACGATCAGAACGCATATTTATTTCTTTGTATGTGAAATGTGTCAGTCTTCTACTACGTACAGTCATGGATAGAAGCCACGGCCTCGTTCTCCTTCTTTTGATATTGACCGTGCTGAGTGGTCATGATGCAGAAGGTAAGTTTAATAATGCTGCTGCTGCTGTTATTTCCGTCTTCATAAAAACAATGTAGAAGGTTCTACTCAGTATGAAAGAAATAATAATAAAGGGCTATATAGACCTACGGTATGAAGAAACTGTCTCTGATTGCGCGCCTCGTGAGCCATGACCATTACATTTGCAAAATGCGTCTGTTCTCCCACATTGTAGTCTATAACTTCAAAATTGTCCAAAAACAGAAAATTATATCACTGAAAGATGGATAAAAGTAGTGATGGATAACAAGGTGGAATTGAAAACCAATGATAATATCATTAATCAAAATAATGTATCGTATTGATTGTAAATGTCAGGTTGAACAGAAAGAAATTGATAATTTCTGGATATAGCAATATCAAAAACAAAATTATCTACCTTGGCAAGGAATACTATCTATGAATGCATTGTAGGTCTACTGTGACCACCGATAAGAAGGAACAAATCACAGTAGCCTAGATTAACTTAACAGGCAAAAGTAATCTAACCCGTTCTACATTCCTTAGGAGAGTAAGCAAGCCGTAGGACCTACTCTGTAACATCCCTAGAATTGTTAATTTGTTAAAACTGGATCTCCTTAAAGGGATAGTACAGTATTGGTGGAGATGAGAATTGGGCTTTTAACTTTTTGCAAGATACCAAGAAAACACTATTGATATAGTACAGAGCATACCATTTTAAGAGGAATTCAAAGTTTATTTGATGAAAATCGGGTTTGGAATGACTGAAACATCCAAAAACAAAGTAAAACAAAGCGATAGTAATTAAGAGTGGGTCCCACACTTCATTAGAATCGCTCTTTTGGGAATATCTCGACCACTTCAAAACCAATTTTATTAAATAAATGTTGAATTCCTCATAGATTTACATGCTCTTTCATATTTCATAAGAGGTTTCTTATTATTTCACAAAAAAATGTTAGAAACCTGAAATTAGGTTTCAACTAAAACAGTACGATCCCTTTAATGTGTAATAAAAAAAAATGAAAAAAAGAAGATTTGAAGAATTAAAAGTCACCAGAAAAAACAAACTTTTTTTTTTCTTTTTCGGTCGACATGCGTATCGAAAGTCCTTATACTATGCATATTATTTTATTGCTATATGCCTTTGTGACGTCAGTTTAACTCATGACAGGTATTTACGTCAAAACGTACGATTTTCCACACGGTGGTACTGACGGCAATGCATACAGTGAAACGCCTCTTCAGCCATGCAACTACCATGGAATGCATACAAACTATAAGAGTACATGTATTATGCATTCGGAAAACAGCAAGGCTTCAACTGCGTGTGGCGTGGGCACTGATCTCTGTGTAAAATATGTCTGGAGACCAGTGTGAGCGTGGGGAATCCCACGTGAACCTTGAACTATGAGTAACTTAGTACTTGGCTGTACGTGGATTCATTATGGACGAAAGAGGGCTCCTTGCAAATGTCGTTGTGAGGCATTGCCCGTTTTGTCACATATAGGGCTCACACGGGTATATCCCCATCAAGGCGTGTGTTTAGATTTAAAAAAAAAAAGTCTGTAAAATAGCTGGGAGGAATGAAATCTTTTATCTTCTCTAACCTCTAAAAGTGAGATATGCCGTTCAATCCATGAAATTTCCGAGAGATGTTCTTCTGGTCAAACTCTGTCCAAGGGTTTGCAAAGTCAGACTATGCGTTTTCTTTACTAAAAAAAAAATGAAAAAAAAATCACATATTTTCCGTGTTCATGCGCACAATCAATAGTCCCTTCAAATTTCATGAGAAAAGCTTTCATCTTTCATCCAAAATGAAGATAATTCCATCTGATTTTTATGCCTCCGCCACGAAGTGGTGGCGGAGGCATTATTAGTCTAGTAGGAGAAAGGGGTTTCCATGCACCCCAAACATATAGTTTTTTTAATCTACTTCATCTAGACCAGTTTTGTGCGTAGATTTCAAAAAGGCAATATTAACAGGTCAAAGCGTGTCCCATAGTGGTAAAAAATCCGTTTCCATGGTAACGCATGGTGAAAATGCTAGTATCTCATAAAAATACATGTAACCTGTGATAAATTGTTTAATCATCATGTCCTTAGTCTCAAATTAAAGAAAATTAAAGTATCTATAAATGATACCAATTGTGTAGTGGGTTATACCAATCTTCATCTTAATTTTGAGGCCAGAATACAATTTTTCACATTTTTTAGTAAAAATGCAATTTTACCATAAAACTTATCTATCTCTAAATCATACAAAAACAAATTCAATTTGTTTGAATATTCTTCAAATTTATACTAAATATGTATGCAATATAATGTGAAAATTTCATAGATATTGCTCAAATAATAAGAAAGTTACGGTCATCCAAAGTTGACATTCACGCATATCAAAATGTGCAGGACTGGTGGGAATGTGATGTACGCCCTCTATTTTTGAATAATCTCATTTTAAACATTTCAGTCATAATAAATTTTGGTTCCAAATGCATGAGAATGAAATTGGATGTGATAAAGTGGGTCATCTAGACCAGTTTTGTGGGTAGAATTAAAAAAATGCATTAACAGGTCAAAGAGTGTCCCATGGTGGTATAACAAAAAATCTGTTACCAAGGCAACGCATGATGGAAATGTCAGAATCTCCTTAAAATACATGTAATATTTGATGCAATTGTTCACTTATCATGATTTAAATGTCAAAATTAAATGAAGAGTATTAAATTCTCTGAATGATAATACCAATCATCACACGGAATTTATACTAATTTTCATATCATTTTGGAGGTCAGGGTAGTAGTTTTTGCAGCGTGCTGCTGGGGGGGGGGGGGCGAGTAGAAAAAAAAATTCATTGGTTCACGTAGGAGTACAGTACAGTATACTAGTATACAATTCGGGGCCCTGTTTAAAATTATACTAGATAGTTGATTTCAACTGAAAGTCTATAGGCCAGGGAATTGAGGCTGAATTTGGGGGTCAACTGGCAACTATCGTATAACAAACAAATTTTGTATTTGAAAGTATATGTTTCAAAAAACTTACCAGTAAAATTTCCCAGAAGTTCTGCTTCGGAACATGCCGAAATGACGTCATCAACATGGCCACCCCACAAACCAGATAAATGAATGGGAATTTTAGGATACCTCAAGTGTTCATTATACAACTGACATTAATCGTGAGATAAGTTTCTAGTGCATGTACATGTATTTATTATTTCCTGCCTTTCTTCAAACAAAATTGGGACCATTGTGACCTCTTTTTCAAAAAATCTCAGCCCAAATTAGGTCATTTCTATGGCAACTTTATGCTAAAAACAATGTTTTTCCTAAACAAAAAAAATGCAACACCTTCTCAACGATAAACATCATTTTGAATTTACATAAGCATGCAAATTCATAGCTATTCAATTGACTGGAGTTGAGACCTAACCTGTTATGAGATACCATAGCTACCATGGTTAAATTCAAACTTGCCTGTAGCCATTATAACACAGCTGTCCAGAAATCACAATTTTCATTATTATTGGTGTTTCATTATTATTGGTGTTTTATTATATATATTGTTTTGCATTTGGCACAAGCTGACATTTCGTTCAAGTCAATTAGGCACAGAACATAGATTAAGTCAATTTCTCATAAATTTCTCCGCCCCCAATCCCAGTAAAAATGGTTAGTTCATGCCTTTTCCTTTCTTGCAGTCCTGTAGGGTGTTTCAACAAACTTTTCATTGGTTTCAGTTTCATTTCACTGGTTTCAGTCTCGCTATTTCACTTTTCTGATTGGTATGTTTCAGTCACGAGGACTTACTAAGTGAAACTGAAAACACTAATTGACACTGATCTCACTGAAATCAATGTTGGTGAAACGGGTCTTGCATGAACTTCTGTAGGATCCTTGAGCAAGCTCATTATACTCGATGGCAAATACTGTACTTCTGAAAGAAATGAAGCACTGTTAACAGACACTGGATACACATTTTGTCATAGATTACATTAGTCCAGTCAAAATAGGGTTTCCCCCAACTCTAATTGCAACAGTAGGAATTCCACTGCAGTGCTACTTGTTATGGGCTCCTAAACACCATACTAAAAGTCCCAAGAAATCCAGTGGGGCAAAGTGGCTAACTGTCCATAATATGCAAATTAGCTCTCATTATGATAAAAGTGTTTTCATGAAAACTAGGCTTCTAGTTTTCAGATTGGAACACAGAAAGTGTTGAAACCTATGTTTACAATGTCACAGTGCGATGCAAACATTTCACCATGTACATAGTCTAGGCCTCATTTGCATAATATGCAAAGGGTTCCAAGCCAACGGAATATTCTAATGCATCAAAGTGCCCGATATGAGCATATCGAGAGTGTTCAAATATGATATTTCAGTTTCTCTTCACCAAAAACAAACTTTACAGCATTAGTAAACTAGCATGGATTATTATTATAAGATAAGAGTTTGTTATCAGACAGATAATGATAGCTTATCCATTAATATTACGTAGAATCAAAGTACGAAATTAAACTAGTGTCAACATTTATAATTTGTCTTCGGTAATTTTGTAATGAATGAACTCTATTTGGAGGGTGGTTTGTTCGAATCTTGATGATTCAGCTCTTGCATCCTTGAGGGTTTTGAGATATTGAAGATGGCACAGTCAAAGGAAACCCTGTGCGTAGTGCCCAAAGTTACCCCAGTCGATCATATTATCCCCACTACCATTAATTTACAAAACATGCATCAACCAACACGATTTCCGTTGTTCTAAGCGTCCAAGATTTTGTTCTAAAGTCGTTTCGCCGTCTAGCAAAGACTTTTTTATTTCCATGAAATACAATTGGCATTGACAGCGGAGACATTTTTCTACAATGTGTATATCTTTAAAAAGTGGTGCACAGTCAAAGCGGCTCGCATGCAGGGAGGTACCCGAATTTATCCCTATACCCTCACGGCCCGGTACAAAACATATACACACGTGAATACAGCTGTTTGAAGCGAAAAAAAAAATTAAAACTCTGTGCATAACGTCCTATTCATTTCATTTCCATTAAAATTCAGTGGAAGTTCTAGAAAAATTGTTGTTCTACAATATCTATAAGGTGAAAATGGTTCACATACGAAGACAACCACGTGGAGGGTGCCCAAAATTACCCCACCCAAAGACAGTCTAAGACATGCAATAATCGTGTACCAGCGCAATTTCTATGGGTACATGCCTTTAAACAGTCCTTCTGGTCCTCTAGCAAAGAAACTTTTATTTAATGAAATTCAATGGAGTCAACAGACAATATATTGCTCTGCACTTTTTACTTACGCTGACATAGTTAAAGTGGTTATCATTCGAAGGGAGCTTACTATATGGGAAGTGCACACATTAATTGCCTCTATACATGACCTTTGTAAGGCAAATATCAACGCAATTATAGTATATACAGTCGTTCCAAAAGTGCATGTCTCAAAAAAAAAGGTCGTTCCTTGAGTATTAGGACTATCACTTGAGTTTTGTGATTATGTATAATTATCGTATAGTGCTATAATCATTGCACATTCTTCTCATTCGACATAATTTTACGCACCTCATTTTTTGTTACAAAGAAAGTGATGTCTATCTGTTCTTGTCGAAAAATGAAATAAAAATTTAATTTAATTCTATTGAATAAGATTCCTGCCATATCAAGACACTTTTTTTTTCTATAAAAATTGCCGGGGTAGAGATAAAATAACAACATTGATCCACAATATCTATGCAGTCCAAAGGGTTCACTTGCAGAGACCACCTTGTGGGAGGTGCTCAAAGTAACCCCATGCATCCTAAAGGTAATGAAAAACATGCCGTATACAACCGCGAAAAATGTTCCATGGTTACATGCCTCTGAAAAGCTCTTCCGCCTGTGTAGCACATACGCTTTTATTTTCGTAAAATACAATTAAGGTGATATAGGAGAGACGCTGCTTCACATATCTATTTTTTCAAGCCCTTGGGAAGTGCCCAGATCACCCCTGCCCCGACCGTCGTGGTCCAAAAACAGATTAACAAAACATACATTTTTGTATATACCAAAGCATACTCACTTGTACATGCATGTAAAGTCGTTTTGACGAGTGGTAAATAAAGACACTTTACTTTTCATGATTTTTAAAGGGTATAGAGACACTGCTTTACAATCACCATATAGTCAAAGGGGTGCGCATTCAAAGGCAACCGAGTGGAATTTGTTCAAAACCATCCGACCCCCAGGGCAATATAGGAAACATGCACTAGCATATAGCACAGATATGTTTCAATTCACCATGCCTTCACATTGTCGTTACGGTTGTACAGCAATTGCCTTTTTGTTTGTAAGAAATGCAATATAATTACAAAAAGAAAAAATGCTCTACATTAACTATATTGTCAAAAGGTTCAACATTCAAAAGCAATCCCATGGGAAGTGTCCAAAATTACACCGCCGCTCAAGCCCCGTAATTACATCACACGGATACTATGAACGCAAATACCGACGTTCTTTCGTGCATGGTTTTAGAAGTAGTTCCAGCAATACAGCTACACATTTTTATATCAATGTATGTTGTGGAAATGATAGTAGAGGCATTTCTTCAAAATATCTATTTAGTGAGAGGATGTACAGTAAATGCCAATCCTGTGGGATGTGCCCCAAATCCCCCTCCCCCCCCCCCCGATCCACCACCTTCAGTGCAGAGGCATGAAAATATAACTCATGAAATATTGCAAATTTGATAAAATTTGGGTGTTTCTGTTTACTTTTAGTTTTCACCATCAATTAATTACATAGTACTAGACTCTAACATTACAGATCTATTGTAATGAATACAAAATTATGTAGAGTCTACAGAACTAAGGTCTACACCAAAATTAGTATTATGTTACAGACCGTATCATTCCATCAAACTAATCTTGTATAATCTGTTACTTTCACACTCAGCAAAGTAACTATACAAATAACAATCTATTCATAGATGTTCTGTTTAAATATTAGTACATTCAACTCAATTCAACACAGCACATCAACAAGTTCTGATTTCATGTCATACATAAATCCTATCACATTTTTAAACATGTGAGACTGAAGTTCACTGAAAATAAACTTGTAGTGGAAAAGCTTCAATAAATGAAGTTTTTTTGGGTACTTTGCTTTCAGCCAAAAATAAATGTATGTTGCAGAATGGTTTTAAAGACAATACTATGACACAAAATGCAATCAGATACATACCAGAGGTTTGATTTATGGCAGATTTCTTTGACTGATCCCGGTCTGATCCAAACAATAAATCTTCCCACCAAAACTTTTGTCCTACCACAAGCAAGCTTGCTTATTTCTCCACAATAGAGGGCCTGCATCATCATTCATCTGGAAATTCTTGACCAATTCTTGACAGGTGTCAATGTCAACTTTGGATGGCCGTAACTTTCTTGTTATTTGAGCAATATCTACGAAATTTCCCATTTTATTACATACGTATTTGGTATAATTTTGAAGAATATTCAAACAAATTGATTGTTTTTGGTATGATTTAGAGATAGATTAGTATTATGACAAAAATGCATTTTTGCTAAAATATGTGAAAAAAATCGAATTCTGGCCTCAAAATCAATATGAAGATTGGTATAACCCCCTACATAATTGGTATCATCATATAGATAATTTAATTTTCTTTAATTTGATACCAAAGGCATGATAATTGAACAATGTTATCAAAGGTTACATGTATTTTTATGAGATACTGACATTTTCACCATGCGTTACCATGGAAACCTGTTGACATTGCATTTTTGGAATCTACGCACAAAATTGGTCTAGATGAAGTAGATTAAAAAAATATATATGTTTGGGGTGCATGGGAACCCCACTTTCCGACTCGACTATATACTCTTGGTTAAGCTTGACTTCCTGCATCCGCAGAAATCAGGAATATTGAGATCTCCCCAGCTTTTGAAAAATAGATACGATTCATGCTTGTGATTCCTGGAATGGGCTGTGTGGCTTCACATGTTACCAATATGAAGAAAATTTCTTGCCTTCATCTCAGCTTGTGACAGGACTGCCACTGTTACACCCTTCATGCCCTTAACTGCAGCAACAAATGTAGTAGCATCACACACATACAATTGTAGCTTTTCTGATCCTTACTTTACCCCACATGTGATGTTTCACAAATGCACCTATCCTGTCCACTGGTCGCTGGCCATGGGATGTGTCTAAAAAGTTCCACTGAACCTGGAGTTTATCTAGATGCAGTGTGTACAGTGATGCTGCAGTGTTTCTGTTTTTGAATTATGATGATGGGCCATCTGACCAGAGAAATCCTTTTTCACATGATCCGGTAAGCCATCCAGCACAGTTTCCTTTTTGTGGGCAAGATTGTCTGATGTGATGACGTGGTCCGAGTGCTGAGACCCAGAATGCCACACTGCCAAGTGCTGTAAAAAGACTAACCTGCCTTTGATTCCAGTAGGTACTCTGGATCTTATCTTGAGCAACACAGGTGTAAGTTTTGCTGAAATGAACCTAAATGAGGGCTTCTTTAGGATAATTATTGTTGGTTGTCTGGTTGCATGTCTGGTCCTCATATGCCTGGTGACGTTAGTTATGTTGGAGGAACTGGGGCACCAAACTACAGTATGATGTAATCGACTAGGTCATTTGTAGCGCTCTCCTCAACAGCTTTCAGCCATCGGTTGTCTTCTGTGCACAGCTTTCCAAATGTACTGCTGGGTACCAGCCTTGTCAGAGTTCATGATTCTTTATGAATCTCCACCATCCTTGCACAAATTGCACTCATTCATCCAGCATGCTCACTTACGTGTACGTTCACGATGTACACAAGAATCCCTAGATCTCTAGATCCCACAGTAAATGTTACCTAAATTCATAATTTTTGCTGGTTACTCACGTTACAAAATGGTTACTCACGTTACAAGGTTACTCACGTTACAGTTGTTCTTCATCATTTTTATAAAGATAAGTATTTTGTTGTGATTTTGATAGTCATCATCTTGCCAAAGATTGTTTGAAGGAAGAGAATTTCAAATACCACCAATTCAATGTGAGGAATTTTTCAGTCAGAAAACAAAGTCAGTTTTTTTTTTTTTTGGTTACTCACGTTACATCGCCTAAGTGGGTTACAATATTTATTTTGGAACGAGTTCTACAAATTTACTTGAAAAGCTGTTGTGTATTTGAGGTAATATGCGTCTTCTAAAATTCAGAAATGAATAAACTGGTATGATGTTGCAATAATGAAATGGTAATATGCCATATTCCATTTTCACTATTTTTCTTGTATTTTCGTACAGAATGGAAGTTACAACTTTCAACTATTTTTTCCCAAAGTAAACATGTGAAAATTAACTTTTTATTTTTGGTTCCTGAAAACGTCATGTATGAAGGACTAAAAAGGAAAATATCACAGAAAAATATTGAATTTGAATTTTTAAAGGGGAAGGCTAGTAACTGATCAGTGGGAATCAGTGGAAATGCTGGGAGATGATTGTTCCAATCCTTATGGGATTCATTCAAGAGTACATTGTATATCTATTGTTGTGTGAAAATGATTTGCTTCAGAACGGTCTCATATTCAAATAATGTGCAGATTAATGCTCCGTCACTGACCAGGGACGCTAACCTGGGAGCATTAAACTGCACATTACTTGAATATGAGACCATTCTGAAGCAAATCATTTTCACACAACAATAGATATACAATGAACTCTTGAATGAATCCCATAAGGATTGGAACAATCATCTCCCAGCATTTCCACTGATTCCCACTGATCAGTTACTAGCCTTCCCCTTTAAGCTCATGTCCACCAACCTGTGGAATAGCCCTTTACGAGATAACTCAAGACTGGATGGAGCAAATTTCACCAAACTTTGTTGGAGGATGGTGTATGATGGGACAATTACTTGATTAGTTTTTCAGTGAAATTGGACAGAGGTCAAAGGTCAAAGATCAAGGTCAAATCCTAAAATTTATCTGTTTACGTGAAAACTCAAAACTGGATGGAGCAACTTTCACCAAACTTGGTCCAAGGATGACGTATGATAGGACAATTAGTTGAGTAGATTTTAGTGACATTGGCAAAAGGTCAAAGGTCAAAAGGTCAAGGTCAAATGCTACAAATGTTGCAATTTCCCCCAATTCTATGCAATGCCCGAAGGTATTTTCTTGAAACTTGGTATGAACATGTATTACTGCGTAAAGATTCTCCAGAGAGAGTTTCATGTCATCAGGTCAAAGGTCAAAAGGTCAAAGATTAGGTGAAATGTTGCAATATCACTTTTCTCGCAAATGGTTCAATGTATCTTCTTGAAACTTGGTACATACGCATGTACTGTCTGGCAGGGATTATCTAGGGAATTTAGGGGTCATGGGTCAATAGTCAGTTAGTCAAAGGTCAAGGTCAACTCCTCAAAATTTTACTATTTTCCTCATATACTAGTATATGCAATGCTTGCATTATTAGTTTCAAAACTTAATACGTGCATTACCTAATGGAGATTCTCCGGGAAATTTCCAGCCAAAAGGTCAAAGGTTAAGGGTCAAAGGCCAGGTTTCAATGCCCCCCCCCAAAAAAAAAAAAAAAAAAAATTGTGTACATATACGACCGTCATCACACTCCTTCTTCATACCTTGGAAATTACTCAATGCATAAACTTCCCCAAAATTCCCCAAATATGTGTACCCGCACTCTTAAAAAATTATGGCAAACCCAGTTCAAGACATTTTTGACAAACCTGTCATTTCAATATTTTGCCAGTTATGTGAAACTGTCATGGATCACACATTGTGAAGACATTGTACTATACGCCTATTGGGAGAATCATGCATTATGGCGGAGACATTAGTCGCCATAGCGACATTTCTAGGTCAGTTTTTTTTTCATTTATGTTAGTATCTTTGGCACGATTTTGTGATGCGGTTATGGATATTTCATTATAATATTAACAGGTGTGAGTCCTATAGTTATGGTCACATTTTTTTAATGATTTTTTTTTTTGTTTATCATGTGTTTTTGATGATATCTACCCATTTATTATCATATGAGAAATTGCACACTGAAGGATGGAAAAACTTCTAATAGGGACACCTTTGAAAATGATGCACTTCGGGTTAAAAAAAAAATGATGAGTCCTGCAGTGTTGATATAGTTTCACAAAAGATGATTGTAATATACAGGCAACTATTCTTGCATAAGGAGGTATCATTATCACCTTATTGTCTACAAAGTACAAAAAGTCTTTTAATTATCGAACAGAATAAATGTATGCATTTTGAACTAATTCAGTTATAGCTAAACCAAAGAAATACATTAAAATACCTCAATCATTCAAAGTTTTTTTTTTTTGCACTTTTTGCACTCGCCAATTAGTCCCGTACTAAGCTCTTGTCCGGGACTAAGGAGAAAATTGACCTTTTTACACTCGTATTTCTTAGTCCGGTACTTTCCAAACCACATGAATATTCATGATTACGCTGAGTACTGTACATTTACACGCACGCACCGGCAGCACTTGATTACCTCGTTTCTGATTGGTCAAAAGAATCCTGGAGTAAAGTGTTACTAACAAAAACATCCCTACATAATCTAATAGAAGCAGGTCCTACTTTTTTTCTTTTTTTTTAACTGAAGATCTTTCTTTAATCCCAATTGACGAGAGTAAAAAAAATCATTAAAAATGTCAACGATGCCAACAGGAGGAGTACTGCCAGAGACATTAACACATTTTTGTTTTTGTTTTTTTACATATCCAAAACAATATTACGTGCGGTTTTTTTTGTTTTTTTTTTACTTTTCCAATGTTTCCAAATATTTTTTATATCATTTTTGATAGTAAAAATGAGTGGGTTATCAGACAAGTGATGTTTAATTCGTTTATGTTATATCTTTCAACTCATAATGATATTCATTTCCTTATTTCTTCGGAGTAATTTGTCGGGGGAGTTAATGTCGTATCTTTGAGAGCAGGTAAGGTTGGCGGAGGAAACATCGGAAGAACAAATGTCGAAGGAGCAAAGGTCATCCGAGCAAATGTAGTAGGAGCAAACTTCGCTGAGTGTTTTTCGCGGAGAATTTTTCGCAATTCACGAAACAATTGATAGGCGGATCATATGGCGCGTCACCTACAACTATTAAAGCTTCACTCGAAATTCTGTGCCTGTCGCATATACTTGCGTGGTAATTGCATGCCAAGCGATGTTGTCGAGCCCACAGGAGGTGCGGGGAGACTAAGGGATCGCCTGCAGGACCTTAATTTCAATCAAATTTGGAGGGAAGAGTGGTAATTCAAAGTTACCTCAAGGTCAATGCTAACAGGCGCAGGGGTCAATGAACTTTATTGCCCAATGTTGAGAATTTACGGCGCATTTCGATTATGGCTCCTGGCTTTTGATATATTGTATATTTTCGTTTGTGACCAAACTTGGATGATAGGTGGGTGTCCTTAAGAGTGTTAAATATCACTAAAAGATCAAAGGTCACAAACAACTTTTATGACCCAATGCTGAGTTTTTAATGCACATTTCGATTATGGCTCATAACTTTAGGTCCATATGTTCGTTTGTGACCAAACATGGCTGGTTAATGTCCAGTAAATTGAAGATCACCACAAGGTCAAAGGTCGTAGGTGTGGTCAAGTTCAAAGTTCAAGTTCAAGTTCAAGTTCAAAGTTTATTTCATTTTTCAACAAAAACATATTTTTCACTTCATTTAGTAACAGAAAATAAGGTAAGTAGAACATAGTGAAATAAAAAGAGTATAACAATTGAGGACCTAAAGTAATCATACATTGTATTGCAAGAAAGAAACATAAGTGATCAAAGCGAAATACATGTATACCGTTGTTTTAAATGCGAAAAATGGAGGGACCCACTAAAAAGACAGAGCTTGTAGTATGTGGGTCCCTCTGGAGAAGAACATCAACGAAAAGATAAATTGAACCGTCGTATATACAAAAAGATAACAAAGTGGAAGAAGTCTGGAAGCCCACTAGAAATTAGATTAACAAATAAATACATTTACATAGACGCGAACTAACATAAAACAGGACTAGACAGCAAGACAACTACTAAAGAAAAGGTTGTAAAGGACAAAACGGGATGGACAAGACTGACGAACTGAAGACAAAATAGCAGACAAGAACGCAAACAAGAGACAGAAACAGTAACAGAACAACAGAAACAACATAAACATAAACAGCGATCTTCGGCAGAAGCATGCCAAGAGAAACAGAAGATAGTTGCCGGGGAAAGCGAAATTTTGACGCCTTGAAGAAAGACAAGAAAATAGAAAATAGAGGGATATATGAACCGAAGTAGAACACGAAGAGTCAGCTACTAGACTCTATGGGTAAAAAATGGCATAGATGACAACATTGCAAACATCCAGGGGAAAAAAATACCGTTAATTCTTCGAATAGGGGACAAAGTTAACAGGTTAGTATAAAAAAAGGCCAAAAGGTTAATTCAGTATTGTAGAGTCAGACGACTGCAATAAAAAAGACTTCAGTCTCCTCTTGAAAGAGTATATGGATGGAGCATCTTTTAAGTCATGATTCAAAGAATTCCAATATTTTGGGCCTACATAAATAAGTGTGTTTTTAGCAAAAATCGTTCTTAAAAGAGGTAAATGAAACTCACTAGATCGCTTAGTGGGATATTTATGAAATGATTGATTTTTGAGGAACATAGAATCAAAAATAGATGGAAGCACGTTATTACAATACTTGTACATAAATTGCCCTAAATTAAACAAAAACAAATCTGTCATTTTTAAGAGCTTGTTGGGGGCAAACAACATATTTGTATGAGAACATACAGAGGAATTACAGATAACACGAAGAGCTTTCTTTTGTAAAAGGAACACTTTGTCTAATAAATTCTGATGGGTGTTGCCCCAAACTAATACTCCATAATAAAGATGAGGCAATATTAACGACGAATATAACACAAGTAATGATTTTTGTGAAATATGAAATTTCAATCTATTTATTATACCTATAATGCGTGATACTATATTACAAACATTATCAACATGTGATTTCCAGGAAAGTTTGTCATCCACAATGACACCCAAAAATTTGGTATGTGAGACTCTTTGTAGATGAGAGTCATCTAATACTATATTCATACTTAAACTATCAACAGTCTTACTAAAAAGCATATATTTCGTTTTTTGAGCATTGAGTGATAGCCTATTGGCCCTGACCCAATTTGTCACTTCTTCAACTCAATGTTGATTTTATGAACAAGAAAATCAATATCATTATGGGCAAAAAATACATTTGTGTCATCTGCAAAATGAATAAAAGAGAGGCTGTCGGATACGCGACAAAAATCATTGATATAAATAATGAACAATAACGGCCCTAAAAGACTTCCCTGTGGAACGCCGCATTTGACTTCTCTGACAACTGAATCATAGTTTTAAATTGTTGCAAATTGTTTTCTATCAACTAAATAACTCCTGAACCACTCCAAGGCCTTCCCACGTATTCCATAATGCGATAACTTATAAAGTAAAATATCATGATTGATAGTGTCGAAGGCCTTGGAGAAGTACAAGAAAATACTAACTAAATGAGAATGGTTATCAATTCCATGAACAACTCTATCAACAAAATGCAAAAGAGCATGCGTAGTACTATGTTTCTTTCGAAAACCAAACTGATAATTCGTAATAACCTCATGTGCCTTCAAAAATTAATCATTCTCTTATAAATGAGTTTTTCTAAGACCTTTGACCATGACGATAATAATGAAATTGGGCGATAATTGCTGATTTCAAACTTATCACCTGCCTTAAATATTGGGATTACTTTAGCTAATTTCATTTTATCGGGAAACACACCGTTAAAAATTAACAAATTAAATATATGAGCAAGTGGATCAGCAACCGAGGAAATAACACCCTTAAGTACAAAATTATCTATCTCATCATAACCAGAACTACGTTTATTTTCAAAAAAGGAAACTATATCAATAATTTCAAATCTGTTAGTTGGTGTGAAAAATATGGAATCAGAGTTACGCTGACCTAAAAATTCAGTAAAATGAGTCTCTCTTGCAGGAATGTTATGAGCATAATTTTCGCCTATTTTTGAAAAATAAGTATTAAAAATATTTGCAATATAAAGGGGATCATTAATTAATTCATCATTCACTTTAACTCTATCAATGTCACAGTTTTTACTCGGAACATTCATGGCCTGTTTTAAAACTTTCCAGGTATTTTTCATATCAAACTTATATCTCGATAATTGCTTAGAATAACATCTATTCTTTTCAGAACGTAAAATCATTGTCAAAGTATTTTTGTATGATGTATATCTGTTCTTCGATCGCTCAGTTTTTCCATTTTGTACTTATAATACAAACGATTTTTCCTATTAATTGAACGAAGAATTGATCTTGAAATCCAAGGTAACCTGGGTGTTTTTTTTATACTCTGTTCTATTTCTTTGTTTTGGAATTACATCATCTAAATGATGATTGAAAATTTCCATAAAATTATGAAAAGATGTATTAACGTCATCGCTGCCAAATACTCCTGACCAGTCAGCATTCTCGAGAGCCGCATCAAAACTTGCTAACTTTTCAGGTGAAACTCTACGTCTGAACAAAAAAGATGAAACAGGTTTAGTATAAGCTGGTGTTTTAGGTGTAAAACAAGTCATTATTGGAAAATGATCGGTCATATCTGCAAGAATTATAAAAGAATCGGGGAGGGGTAAAATATTACAAAACAAGTTGTCAATGAGGGTGGCAGAGCGATCTGTAACACGTGTGGGTTTAGAAAAAAGCGGAAGAAAGGACGAGGATAGAAGTGTGTGGCGAAACTCACTAGAGTTATTATCATGCTCAGACTTCAGCAAATCAATATTAAAATCGCCGAGTAAGAAGCAATCCTTATTTTGAAAAACGTGTGAACTAGCCAGATCTGAAAAATAATCTAAAAAATCATTAGAATTTGAATTAGGGGGTCTGTATATAACGCCTACCATAAGATTTCTACATCCTGGGATAAAAATATCTATAAACAAAGATTCAACAGTATTGTCCATTCTAGAGATATCTTCATGAATAATAATATCATAGGAACGTGCTACATACAATGCAACCCCCCTCCATTCTTAACAGACCTATTGTTAACAAATAAATTATAACCCTCGATTGCGAAATAATTTTCTGCATTGGAAGCTAACCATGTCTCACTTAATCCGATAACGGATAGCGACTGACTTGCATCAGATTCTAATAAGAATTTTAAATCATCAAAATGTTTATTCAAACTCCTTATATTTAAATGCAAAAAAGAAAATGTATCCTCAGAAAAATTATGAATTATATTTTGGTATTGATTCACTGTAATATAATTGCACAACTTATTTTGGGTTATATTATCATTACTAAAATCAAAAGGCGATTCATTTGCAGCAGTGTTCAGGCTATCGGTAACAAAATTATCGTAAGGGGTGGTTCGTATACTGGTTGACCCACTCACTGGGTCAGAGTCTAAGCCTGTGTCCCTAATTAATTTTAAAAAAAATCATCGTTCGATAAGGAATAAAATGGAGCATTCAAAAAATTAGCCATAATTACGAATACAAGACGAATCTTTTAAAGTCTGCGTCATCAACGAAACTAGGATGTAGTGAACGAGTGGACAATACAAGAAAATACCCAGTCGCCGTAATGTGGCAAGACACTGGAGTAAGTTACGAACATGGGTGACGTCAAAATCATGATAAGCAGAAGATCGCTGAGGAGACGTAGAACGTGAAATGAGAAGGAGAAGAATAAGGTAAGTAAGAGCAGTGAGAAGAATCGACAGAAAAGGACATAGCACACACACACAACACAATAACAAGAATAAATCCAGTTTCTCAGTGGGCTTCCGAGAAGAGATACATGCATTGGAAAGGATAAAGAGGATTGCGAGAGACAAGCCGATATGCTAGAGCGAAGAAGGTGGGATAACAAAGCCATGTTGTAGTGTGTTTGGGGGAGGGCTCCCGCCAGATACGGAAAATACGATGGGGAACAGAATTACATTAGATGAAATAAAATTGTAATGAATAATAATCCTTCAATGATAACACGACAATTTAATAGCGTAAGAGAATGTGTAAGGAGGTTTGAATACATCTTTCTTGAGTTTCGGATATAACATTTCGGAACGATTAATGAAAGAAAGAAAGAAAAAAAGAAAAAATAATAATTACATTCATATATAACATCCAAAAAACAAATGAGTTCAAGATTTAGGATTAAAGTATTGTACATGGTAATCAAGAATTGTACAATATAACAATGTAATCAATGAGGCGAAAACGTTTTATAATAATGGCCATCAGACAGAAAGGTAACAGAGATATGTACTGGACAGTATGCTGAGGATGCAAAGAGTATGCAGCATACCATGTGTGCAGGAAATCAGAGGGAACGCCAGTGCAAGCGAGAGAGGGCGGCATAGAGCCGGAAGCTAGCGTCCCTGTCGTGTGACATCAACATTGTTGAGACTAAGTGTAAGCCAACATATAAGTAAAAGGGGAGAAGAACTATACAGTGTACATAAAATGCATTTTGAAATAGACAACATGTATACTATGAACATGGGAAGTAATATCCGCACAAAAAAAGGAAAAAAATACAGGTATCAAACAGGATAGTGCAACATTTAAGTAAAACATCAATTTCTTCTACGCAAATGGGCGAGACACATTTTGTCACTTGCCTTAATTTTTCCAAGTCGTTTCTAATCCCCCCCCCATTGTCATGTTTATGTATTCAACTCATGCCTCTGAGACCTTGAATGTAATGTAGTTACTGGCCATTTGGACGCAAAAAAAGGGAAAATGAAATATCGTAAAAGTTACTTCATAAAAAGCTTGCAATTGTCTTTAAAACGTTTGTCATTGCATGCGAAGCATAAACAACAAGAAATGTCGCTAAGGCGACTGGTATGCCTCCGCCATAATGCATGATTCTCCTAATAGGTCTATAGTACTCGTGGACAATGTGTGATTACATTTTCACAAAATTTGCAAAATATCAAATAATGACAAGTTTGACACAAAAAGTGTTGAATGTTCACCTTCCTTGACCTAGGTGCAGTTGGATAAATAGGAGAACATGTATTTGGGGATTTAAGGACTTTTAACTTGACTTTGACCCATTCATAAGTTTATGCATGGAATAATTTTCAAGGTATAGAGAAAGAGTGCAATTTCTGTATTCAAAAATACTAGGTGTTTCAAAAAACATTTCCCGCTTTTGATTCTTGATAATTCAAAAACTATATATTAGATGACATTGTCATTGATATGAATGATAGCTGAGTAATATCCAATTTGGTTGAAGGTGGTTTAAATATGAAAGCATAAATAAGTTTTATGAAATCCATGATTAATTTCACAGTTAGGTTCCAGACTTTGCTCTATTTTCAACCCTCTGTACAAAATTTCACTTTGCACAGGGGTCAATGGGTGTGTATGGGAGTGTGTGGTTAACAGCCTGACAATGGTCCTTCTTCTTCTTGCTTATGAGGCAGCAGCAGCTAAGTAATGTCCCTCAATTGTTGTAGCCAAGTTACAGTCTGTGGAGTAGGGTGTGTCAGGTCCATGTTGTCAGGAGGGTGGAGATCAGGGCACTCACTCAAGATGTGTTGAGCAGTCTGTTCTGGTGCACCACACTGGCAAGCTGCTGACGGGCGTAGCCCCCAACGATGCATGGCTGCATTGAAACGCCCAACTCCCGTTCGAATCCGATTTAGAGACACCCATTCACTCCTTGGGAGGTTTGCTCCTGGGGGGACAGATGTATTGGGCGTGACAACGAGTTGGGCGAGACTTCAGTCGCTGATGCCGCTGACCCAGAGTTACAGAGCCCTCAACTACGTAGTGGAGGAGGTCGTCCGGGTTGCTGGAGGCCTTGGTTACCAGCCTATGTGTGTGATGTTCTCGGCGCATGGGGGCAGGAGCGATGCCTGAGAGAACAGGTAGGAATTCTGTTGGTGTAGGCCGGAGACATCCTGTTATTAATCTCATGGTGTCATTCAGAACTGAGTCAAGTTTCTTGGTGTGAGAGCTCCTACACCACGCAGGGGAGGCGTATTCCGCGGCACTGTACACCAGTGCTAGCACACTAGTGCGGAGAGTGGTTGTACTGGCACCCCATTTTGAGCCTGCAAGTCGGTGAAGGAGGTTGTTCCTTGAAGACACTTTTACACTTATGGCCTTAAGTTGTTCCTTGTAGGTCAGCTGCCTATCCAACTTCACTCCAAGGTAGGTTGGTGTAGCATTGTATGGAAGAGGTGTTCCATCAAGAATGACACTGAGTTGCCGGATAGCCTCCTTGGTGTTCAGGTGGAAGGCTGTTACCGTTGTCTTGGACATGCTAATCTTGAGTCTCCAGATCCTGAAGTACTTCGCGATTTGCGACATATCTGCAGTGAGGGTATTCTCTACATTTGACCAGGCTTTGTCAGAGTGAAGAAGGGCAAGGTCATCAGCATAGCCATACTGTCGTGAGGTTGTGAAGGGGATGTCACTGATGTATATGTTGAAGAGCAAGGGGGATAGTACAGAGCCTTGAGGAACTCCATTCCGCAGTTGGCGTGGTCTGCTGGACTGTCCATCACTAGTCTTCAGAACGAACCTCCTGTTGGCTAGAATGTTGCAGAGGAACCTCACCATGTGGCGATCAGGGATTGTCTTTAATAATTTCAGAGTCAGACCCTGGTGCCACACAGTGTCGTAGGCTGCAGTGAGGTCGACAAAGATGGCGCCAGCTTTGTGATTCTTCTCAAAGCTATCTTCGATGTCATTGGTCAGCTTGACAATTTGGTGGACTGTACTCCGACCATGGCGGAAGCCCGCTTGTTCATCTGGTAATTGTGGGTCAACCACAGGTTCTATCCTCGCCAGAAGGAGACGTTCCAGAAGCTTGTAAGGGACACAGAGAAGGGAGATTGGTCTGTAGCTCTTGGGGTCATCAACTGGTTTGTTTGGTTTTGGGAGAGCAATTACAGTGGCTTTTCTCCATATCTTAGGGATGACTTGGTTGGTGAAACAGCAAGAATAGAAATCTGTTAACCACTTCTGACATTTGACCCCGCAATGAATAAGGAATTCCGGTGGGATGTTGTCCGGACCTTGGGCCTTTCCACTCCTAAGTAAGGCTAAAGCATTAGCTAACTCCTCCTGAGAGAAGGGGGCCGACAACCATCCATCCACTCCCGGGGCCTGCCATAGGTTGGTAGTCTCCTGTTTCACAGATCGAGTGTGGGCCTTGTCACAGTCCTTGAATCGCCCATTGGTAACAAGTTGTTCCGCGATGGAGTTGGCTGACACAGGACATGTTCTAGGTTTGGTACTGTTTCCAGTGAGGCGTTTGAGAGTCTTCCAAGCAACTCTGCTAGAGTGAGTGAAGTCTATCCCTTGCACGGTTTCTTCCCAACGTTTACGACGCTTCCTGTCTAGACAATCAGTCAGTTCTGAGGCTTTGGTGGAAGCCAAGTCTCCAGGTTCAGATCGCAAGAACTGGTTGTAGATAGCATCACATTCTTCGTCCCAGGTGGGGATGTAGTGTCGGCGAAAACCGCGCGGGATGGAATTCGTTGCTGCCTTGATAAGTATATTGCAGAAGTCTGAGTAGGCTTGGTCGGTGCCACGGGGAGTTGGTGGAGGGAGATTGCATACAGCTTCATCTACCAAGTTCGAGAATTTTTTCCAGTCGGCCTTGCGGAAATTCCAACGCTTAACAGGCTTCGTTGTGACTGGTCGGACTGGGTTTACTGGTATGAGCAGTGATGGCCTGTGTTGTGACTTGGGAAAGGGGTCTAAGATGATGCGGTGAGGTGATGGGCCTTGAAAGTTGACAAAGGCTAAGTCAGGATTTGACGTTGTATTCCATCTGCAAGAGTGGCAGCTGTCTGGCTGTTTTGGGTCAAACAGTAATTGGACACCAGCTGTTGAGGACCAATCTTCTAGTGCAAAACCATCTGGATTAGTGGATGAGTAGCCCCATGAAGTACTGTGACTGTTGAAATCTCCAGCATAGATGCAAGGAGCACCGAAGATAGGAAGGGTATTTGGCTGGAGTCGAAATGAGGGTGGCTTGTAGATATTTATAATGGTAACCTCTTCAACTAACGTTGCCGTCCACTCCACTGGTGAGTCTGATGGACATGAAACCAATGCTTTCCAACTGTGAGTACTCTTGACAAAAGTTACAATCCCATGAATTTCGCTTACTGTATGTGCGGCCAGAGTGAAACCAGGGATATTGAGACAAGAGCTGAACAATGGCCAGGGTTTGAATGCTTCATTATTCATTAATGAGCAATTCCACTATCACAGCTGGTCTTTATTCAGCCTCTGGCAGTATCCGTGTAAAGTCAAACGCCTGTCGATACTGTCGTTGAGTCGCGTCAGTGCTCTCCCTACTTCTGAAAAACGAAATTACAATGAATACCTTCTGTTCTATCGTAAACGTAGTGACAGGAAGTAAAGAAAATCAATTAGAGGATATATACACTTGTGTATATGGAGCCTTAAATAAATCTACTCTGAAATAAATCGCCCCAATGATAAATGCTGCTGAACTCTTTACCAAAAATGATCTCTTTTTATCGAAAAAGCGAAAAAATTGTCAGACTTTTTAATTAGTAGACATCTGTATGAAAATGAGGAACTTTAGATCATTCTAATATGCTTATTTATATCCCAAATTTAGTGATATGTGAAGCAAAATTTGAAAATGATTGCCAGCTGGAATGAAATGTGGTGTTTGCAAGCACTTTACCGTGCATGAATTCAGACTAGCAGTGCCCAGGGCAATCGACATGAATTATCGATTAAGCATTCATGTGACAGGGAGCGCCAGACTGACGCCTAGTCAACAGGTGGTTCAGGCATGTCCATTGTTCAGGGCCATTGTCAGCACACACTCACATACACATGATTGGTTCCTGTGTGAAGTTCAATTTTTGTACAGAGGGTTAAAATTTGACCAAAATCTGAAACCTTACTTCAAAATCAATCTTATATCTAATGAAACTGATTTATGCTTTCACGTGCAAATCACCTTCAACCAAATTGTACACTATCCAGCTATTACTCATATCAATGACAGTTTCATCAAATGAATAGTTTTGGAAATATTTATGATCAAAAGTGGGAAATGTTTTTTGAAACACCTAGAACATTGTTACCGTTTTCATCTGGCCTTTGACCCTACAATTCATAGGATAATCATTGTCAGGCAGAACATGCATAAGTATGTAGAAAGTTTCAAGATAACTGGAGCCACTTCCGAGATATGGAGGAAAAAGTTAGTTCAGCACTTTATCTTGATCTTTGATCTTTTGACCTTTGAGGCAAAAAAAAAAAGAAGAAAAGAAAAAGTTTCCAGAGAATCTCTATCAGGTTATACATGCATACACCAAGTGTAAAAAAAAAAAAAAAAAATCCTGGTGGCATTGCATAAATGAGGGAAATAGTAAAACTTTGAAGTGTTGCCCTTGACCTTTGACCCCATGAACCCTAAATTCTCTAGATAATCACTGCCAGTCAGTACATGCATGTATACTATGTTCCATGAAGATACCTAGTCCACTGCCTGGACTGTTCTGTGTGATCAATTACCGCGCGCACACACCGCTACAGCACGCGTATGCCCCACCGTATGCTCGTGTATTAATTTGCCGCGCACGCACGCATCTCGACCTCCAAAACAGTCCAGTCTGGTTTGCCAAGTCTCCCCGAAATATTTCGGAAAAAATTGGCCCCACCCCCATCCCTCATTCATTTCGAGCATCCTGATTGGTCGATGAGATCGCGTCCAGCAGGCAATTTGTGGGATCGAAAAAAGTCGATCGATCTCTAATCTTGTAGTCTTATTGCAAACAGGTATATTGCATGTAGCAATATAACATACGTATTTTACGCCAATATTTGTATTAATCTCTACATATATTGATTGAATTTCAAAATTATTTTTCTTTTTATTAAAAATTGCTCAAGGATATATCTTAGAGATCATAAGAGGAGAATGAAATTAGAACGTACATAAACCGTGCGTAAGATTAAGACTAACTTCTACTCGTTTTCATAACTGTTAAAAATTAAATTATAAATATCACAATAACCAGCATTTTAAATCTATTTTTCGACAGAAAAAAATAATTTAGAAATTACAAATAAAAAAATTGATAAATACGCGTAGAAAAGATATTCGCCCATTTAAAGCATCGTGACTTATCGTACATGTCAATTTCGAGGTGGCTTTTACTTCTCGATCGGGGATATAGGATCCCCCCCGGATCGCGTGTACAGCATACAGCTTGTGCAACAAATGTGCTTTTCGTATTGATTCCGAGTCTTGCGTTTTCCGACCAGAATCTGTGCAGCATTTCAAGTATTTCCTCCAAACCTTGTTTACATGATCAATGGATGTCAACATCAGCGTCTCCGCGTCGCTTTTCTGACAGTGATAATGAGAAGAGCATTCAATGCAATGTGCTACTGAGAAGCTTGGATTCGTTGATGGTTTCGGGGAGCAGCAGCAGAACCAGAACTTAGAAGTCCGTACTACACGTAGCCTGACCAGACACTGTGAACAGGGTCTGACATGTGTTAGTGTTTCAACGTTGTAACCGACCGTCACTATTGACGGCAAAATCACATAAAATACCTTTTATTTTGTATGATTTTAAGAGTAATATAATTGCAACACTTACCTACAGCATGTTTTCCTGATTGTTGAGTTGAATTCGGCGTTTTGTTGGTATCCAGACCTTATTGTTGAATTTTTCGGAGTATAGATCGTGCGGTGGCATCTTTTCCTTCGAGAGCTTCAAAAAATCAACAAACTACCACGCATGCGCATTCAGAAGTGGTTGCTTTTTACCTACGCCCGTGCGCCCGTGCGTTTCATGTGTTACGTAAAACTTGTAGTAGATCCGCGCGTGCTGCACCGGCAATGATTTGACCTTTTTGAGTCGGGGTCATCCGACTATCTCCGACTACCTACGTTGTAGTATACGAGAGTGACTGCTATTCATATAACACGCAGATGAGGAGTGAAGCAGTAAGGACGTTTACAGACCTGATTTCAGCCATAGATTTCGGTAAGTCTTAGACGTAATTAAACAAAAAATCGCATACCGGTTATTGAATGATGATCATAGATTACGATAGTTCCTTATATTTTAGTTTTCCACGATTAATAAAGATATTCATGAAGGAAACAGTGAACGATATAAGCGCGATAACAACGTCCGCGAAGGAAAAGGGGTGCAGCGCTGTCGCGATTCGCGACAGCGCTGCGTGTAGTTACTAGTATACTACACGTAGAGTCTACTCGTTTCTCCGTGCGTGGTCATAGACTCATGATTTTGTTTATCTCCATGCCGACTGGTTTCGGCAATAGTGTGGTGTTCCAACTTCCAAGCTGCACCGTTGTGAGTTGATATTCTTCGCAAACTAGATCTACATGATGGACCAGACTCTCCGAAAGCTGTGGCTCTTGTCATGCCTTTGAAGTCTTTAATTTCGGACCAGATGAGCAGGGCTATGGATCTTGCTTGGCCTGCGTGACAAAGTCGAAGACTCAAGCGGCCTAGCGGTAAGCTAATCATTTAACGTTAGATCTATCCAGTTTCTACAAATGATTCGTCAAGGCAACTTTCATTACGTACAGTCTTGAATTACAAACTGTAACTGTAGGCCCCTAGTTGAACAACAAAAAAATGATTGTAAAACTAAATGTAGTTAAATGTCTGGCCTCTGGGCCGGGTAGGGTAAACACATGTCAGGCTTCGTGTATACTTGGGTGACCCGCGCCTCGTCTCAGCATCATAGTTAATGTTTGCCCATATTTGAATCACATTTCGCCACTGAAATTCTTTGAAATCCAACTCGCATACAGGAAAAATGCTGAAAATTCCAATGGAATCACAAGTTCACTGATCGATATTCAAAATTTGCAGCTATCGTCGTCAAACGCGAACGATGCGAAAAAGTTGCGCGCTAAGGAAGGGGCCCGCAACTCGTCACTCGCTCTCCCATAGACTTAGCACGTAAAAGACGTGTGCGGGTGACCGTGATGTTCCCATAGACATACACGTTAAAGATGCGTGCCGGTGACTTTAACACGTATTCCTATAGCCCTATTAAAATGTCAGATTTTCGCGAAAAACTGTTCGGTTTTCACCACAATTTGCTTGGTTGTGGTAGCCCTGCCAAGTTTAAAGCGTACTGAACACAATCCCGGGCATACATTTTTGCTTAGTGCGCTCAAAACAATTTTAAGCGGGGTGACGGTATTCGGGCCCCTGACGAGGTGCGGGCACCTCACTATACTACTCTTGTGAGTGTTCCTAGGTGTACTGAGCTTAGTCAAATCCTGTGTAATTGTAATAAATTGTTAACACCATAACTGCACTGGTTTAATTGTTTTGTACAGTACAGTAACTACTGTAACTTTCTTGCATACAAATGCAATTACACACAGGCCTACTGCCTTAGCTTTAATCTGTGAGACACAGCCTGTGTCTCGTCGGCTTTGCTCCTCTACACAGACAGAGGAGCAATCGAGACACACGCTGAGGCCCACAGACTAATTCTTCATGTGCATGTACATTGAGAAAAAACTCAAATAGGAACATGCTTCAGTATGCAAATGTACTCATACTGAAAGGGGACAACTTTGCACAACAGGGAATGACACTAGAACCAGACAGGGTTTGCCTTTTGAACACTTTAATTCGGTCTTCTGTACCGAATCGTCAACATAGGTCCTCTGAGGACAGTCGCCATCTTTCGTTCTTCTTTCCGCCCTCTCTCGGCGTATCTGTTACAATTGTTTACACATTATGTTCCCTTACAATACTTGTTCATTTATAGATTAAAATTATGCAGTCTTATGGCTATGCGATATGCATTGAAGAGACTGCAGGCATTATTTAAATCACATGTGCAATGTAGAAAATGTTTTTTATTTCAATCTTACTGTTTTTTTTTTCTTATTTTTCAAATAGGGGGACTGCATCTGGAGACACCAAAGCATTTCGAGCAGTGTATGGAAAATTTGGTGAATTACGATCGGAACTCAAGTCGTCAGTCCCGCTGTTGCCCTGACAGCCACTGCAACCAGAGATGTGCATAGCGGTATCATCGAAAACTTTGGTCTTCGCAATTATGTGTGGGTAAATCAGTTGCCGGACAAGCAAAATATAAAACACGTTGTCAAGTCTGCTGCAAGAGATTTAGATACAATGTTCAAGTGGCTGGCAGATGACTTGAAGATCCATGGTGCATGTTGTGAAAGGATGATAAGAAAAATGTGCAGTAATGTGTACGCGACCTTTATGGCACTGCTTCCAGAAGGTTGCCACAGGTATGTTAATAAGTTTATATGTACCATCAGAACATGGAAACTGATATCCAAAAGGAAATTGTTGACAGCATGTTAGCAACAGATGGTGAAATCAGAGTTCTGATAGCTACCATTGCATCTGGCCTGGGTGTTGACGTAAGCAACTACGGTTTTGTGTGGATGCCCAAGTGATCTAGACGATTATATCCACTTTTTAAAAGCACTCAATTTTCAGGCCTTATCAGATATACTGGTAACATGAAGAATCATGTGCAGCTGTACAGCTGTACATCGTAGCTGAGATTTTTTTTTTTTTTTTTAATGAAAAATGTCATGTATACACGTGTACATGTAGCTTAGCTTGTACCTTTGGGATTTGAAAATTGTTTTTTACAGAATTCATACGATTGTTTTAAAACAAGAATCCACTGTGGGTGTTTATCCTCCTTAAGGTTTGTAATGGTGAGTGGTTGGTACATTTGTTTCTGGTGTACCTGAATTTTTGCAGTTCCATGCTACATGTACAATAATTTTCTTTTTATCACTGCAATTACTGTACATTGCTCTTATTCATAGAAGCAAATACAATGTACATTTGTACACACCTACTTTTCATACTGTACTTTGTTTTTTAGGCGTGAATATTTTCATTTCATTGGACATGTTGATGGGTACATATCATAATTACAAGTGATAAAATTATGGAAAAGTTGAAATATTTTAGTTCAAGGTTGTGTTTTTGTGATGTAGTGGATTACATGTACATGCACATACAGACCATGCCAAGTGGGGATGGGCTGTGTGTTTTGGGTGTTTGGGTGGGTGTTTGAAAATTGAACTGAAAATGCTGTTTGTCTGCACATGTAATTGTACATCGCATGTTCATCTATGCATACATGTACATACAAGTGTACAAATGTGTAGAGTGTGTTTTTGAGTTGTACAACTACCAAGAACTTGTTTACATATAATACTTTCTTTACATACAAAGTCATTCATGAGAAGTACAGTATGTTCTTTGGCCCATTTTGATAAAACTAAAACTAGTTCTGTTAATGCACATGAACATTTGTACCTATAGTTTGAACTGTGTAGCAATGAATTTATTTTCTTTTTTGAACTTTAAAGCATTTTTTTTTTTAACCAAGAATTGTTGTAAAGCGCAACAAATGAAAAAACAAAGATTTAGTTGTCATAACTTGTAACCAGTTTGTGTTAATCCTGTGTTTTTGATGTGTAATGAGAGTCTACTACACATGGTAATCAGACTGAAATGTGACATATCAAATTATTTCTCTGACATCAAAATTCAGAGTCAAACAGTTTACAATGTATTTGTTTGAAATAATGCACTGTTGTTGAACAATGATCATGAACTATCATGAATATACAGTAAATGTATTGTATATTACAGTACTTGTACATGTACATGTACAAATGAAAGTGTTTAATGAAGGAATTTCAAGAGCATGGAGAAACAACTGAAATATGCCTAATATTTTATCAACTATAGAAGATTTAACTTCAGTTCCTTATGAGTACTTGGTGGCACAGAATATCCAACTTTAAAGACACTTATAAAAATACACCTGAGGAATTATTTTTAATGTCCTTCCCAGAGTGACAACTTTTTGAACTCATTATTGACAGTTGGGAGTGGGATGCTAGCTTTGAAACTTCCTTGGTAGTTGGTACAACATTAACAGTTTTACCATCATGGCCAAATTTTTATAATGAAGGCTTAAGAAGTAATGTGATTAAAAAAATGTACAAGTTATACATATGCTCAAATTACACTACTCGTAGTCCATTTGTTTTCACTTTGCGGTCTGCTCTTACTGTACATGAAATGATGAAGACTACACAGTGTATTTGACAGTACATATATTGCACATATGTGTAATGTACATACATGTACACTGTACATTGGACATTTCAAAGTACAATAGTGATAAATTGATGTATTTCCTGACCACACCTCAACACTGAAAAAAAAATCTAAACTTATTTACCAATAGTCAGGTGCCATAAATGTGAGAAAAGTAAAGTCTACTACACTGTACAGCTGTATGTACAAAGTACATATACAATGTTTTGATTTGGATGTGATTTGTAATAGGGGGTTTAATCAAATTGCTAACATGTGAGTGTGTGTGTGTGTGTGTGCATGTGTTTGTGTATGTTTGTGTGTGTGTGTGTGTGTGTGTGTACCTGCATGTATGTGTTTGTGTATGTTTGTGTGTGTGTGTGTGTGTACATGCGTGTATGTGTTTGTGTATGTTGTGTGCATGGCCCACACATTTCCCAAGCATAATTTCACACTGATATCCCCCTTAAATGTTTGTGAATTAGAAAAAAAAGTTGTTTTGTCAGACTGTCTTTTGATATGAATAGGCCTACTTATTTAATAATGTATATATACATGGAGCTACTATTTTGAGCAAATACAGGTATGGTTTGCCAAAAAAAGAAGATATATATTGTTATATATATATATATTGTTATATATATATATATATATATTGTTATATATATATATATATATATATATATATTGTTATATATATATATATATATATATATGTAACCTTTATATGCATATGCAGAAGGGCAGTTCAACCAAAACTGTTCACCTGTAATGCCAGAGACAAATGGACCAATATCTCTAGCAAAAATGCTCTTAAGTGTCTTCATCTTGGTTTAATAAGTTTAGTTTTACTATCATGAAGACTAACAAACAAAAAACTGAGTGACGGGGTATTCTTACAACAGGGATATTGGTCTGATTGTCTCTGTTACAGAAATTATCAAAGTGAATAGTGTCGGTCTAACTGCCCAGTAGGCCCTACATGAAGTGGTGATAAAATTATAAAAGTTGTACAAACTTAGCGCAATTCTTTAAATTTAGACTGCTCTCTAAAAAAGGCACCTTCTGGTTCCTTACATGTACTTCAAAACTTTGCACTACAAATTGTGTAATGTGGTTGTACCCTATCCCCTTCACCTCCACCACCCCTGATCAGAATATGCTTGATATCTTGTATACCATAGCTAAGTAGCGCTTCATAGAACCTACATCTCACAGCCCTGAGCTTACATTACAAAATTACATTGTTGTTTAGTGGGCCACAAGTGCCTATGTCAATTAAAGAATTTCTTTAATTTCTGAATATTTCATCATACAATATTATTAAGGAAGAATAATTGATGACAAAATTATTTCCTTTAATGAATATGATTGGCACAATCCCCCCCCCAAAAAAAAATATTGATCCCCTTTACCAACAATAACATCGCCAAACAAATCTTCCAACTTTTCTTGAGATCGACATCTCACGACCTTCACAGAGTTCTTGGCAGTTTTATGTAGTGTTTGGACGTTAGAAGTGGCACATCACAAATCATACATCGGCGAGCTGGCGATTTGTAGCTCGCCATTTTCAATTTCAAGAATAATATTCAAGTCATCATCGAATCTGGGCACAACAAAGTCGAAAACACCACGTGAAAGTCGGTCGGACATGACTGCAACCATAACTTTCAGCCAGTCAAAAACGTTGCACGAATCAGCTGTGCAACAATGCATGGTACGGATCACCAGGGAGGTGATCTCACCTCCCTGGGATCACTGAAGAACTGAGTACATGTATCGCATTGCATTGTGATCAAAGAGTTCGCTCTTTGATTGTGATAATGTGTGTCGTGCAAAAATGCAGGCATCTCTGTGCACATAATTAGTAATTGTTGCAGATCGCACTGTATTTACGGTGCAATGCACACAGCTGGCTGTAGATCGGTCGATCCCACATAACTTTTCTGTGATCGATCCCTTAGTTTTCATGCATACTCAATGAGCTTGCGAGAGATAGGGCATTACATAAGCATACCTAATATGAACTTTTGACCCTACGCACTGTCAAACCATTCTGGACTAGAAGATACCTTGAACAATTTCCAAGTTACGGAGAAAAAAATGAAGTTTTCATATTCTACTTGACCTTTTGACCTTTGACCTTTGACCTCATGACCCCAAACTTTCACCAGAGAATTTCAATTGGGTAATACATGTATACACTAAATTTCAAGAAAATATCTTCAGGCATTGCACAGATATAGTGGAAATAGTGAAATTTTACGTATTTGACCTTGACCTTCAGTCCTTTGACCTCGAGCATGTGTGCCCAAAAGGCACAACTTCACCCCCTAATACACATACATGCAAAGTTTCATTACGACACCTCAAAAGGTTTTTTTAGTTACGCTGTCCACAAAATTCATTACAGACGGACAGACGGACGGACAACCCGAAAACATAATGCCTCCGGCACCACTACGTGGCAGAGGCATAAAAACTATATAAAAGGCTAGATTACTTAAGAGATTTGTATATATATAAAAAAAATATATATATATATATATATATATGTATATATTTGAAAGGCATGCCTGTACGGCAGTCTCACAACAATGCGGACACAAGCTTTGCGCAAAAATAGTAAAAAACAAACAAACATACAATTCGAAAGCTTGAAAAATACAAGTAATACAGTGTAACTTGTGATTTATAGTGATAAGAAGCATCGACCCAGTAATGTTGTATGATTATATGATCTATTCGTTTATTAACTATGGACTTACGATTATCTCGTATTGCTTTTCACATTCTTTTTTGTTTTTACTTTTTGTATAATTTGTATTAATCTAAAGCATGTTTGTATTGTTTACTAAATTTCAGTATGTTTTTATCCGAAACGTACATTAAGAAAAACAGCCTTGACTGAATCTTATTGCCGAGCTTATATAAATGAACGAAAGAAAACGGAACGAATCTTGTAATATACACGCATTAAGACACTCGAGAATTTCTATCTTAAGCGTTTGTGGTAGGTACTGCCCCCACCGTTCGGGGATGGAAAGGGAAAGATATCCGACTGCGATGTGACATTCAGGAGGAGCCTTACATTGTGTATTGGAACAAGGAAGGCTTCTCAGAGCAGGAGCCGAGGACGCCCGTGGCTACATTCATCGATGGGATATTTGAAAGCAGGAAGGAACGTTTCAACATGGTAAATGACTTCAGTCTCAACATCACCGACCTCGAGGTGGCAGATGAAGGTCTTTACTATTGCGAAGTGGCACTGGGAGATCAGCAGACGTCCCAGAATACCACCATCGTCACGATTAGCTGTAAGTTGCATTGGGACAAAAATATACTGAGAAGCATGATTAAAGACTTTAAGCAAATGTTCGTATTACTTTGACAGACTTACACATGAGTTTTGTGTAACAGGTTTCAACGATACGCGGAAGTTACGCACGATTTTAGGGCTTACCTAACTGTAGTCACTCTAGGACGTATTACGTGGTAAAACACCCCTTCATATTTATTTTATACTTTAAGGAGAAATACTGTACATTTATATCTAACATTGACATAATTATTTCAGTGTGTTTTCACTTTTCAAATGGCAATAAACCTTGTTAAATTGACGTTCTGCTAATTTTTTTTAGGAATAAATAATGCCCAAATCAAATCAAATTAAATTTGAAGAAAAGAAAATCAGATATCACGATAAACACACACACACACACACACACACACACACACAAAGAAACTCTCTCCACAAAAAGGATGAAGTCCGCTTAATCTATCTCAATTCTTTGCTGAGCAAAAATCAAATAAGAAATTCGCGTAATTTTGAAATTGATTTTCCTATTTTCCCAGCGATGGCATCAGGACATACGATTGAGGAATGTCCTGATAGAAGTCAATCTCGTCAAAGCGGATGTACATATCAATCTCCCTCCAACACACCTTCTTCAAATCTTACTTGTGTGGTGAGTGGATTCAAACCTAACATTTCCATGCTGTGGACCGAGGAGTCGGGAATGAGACTGAATTCCGTAGTTTCACATCAGAACACACTTTCTGACGGCACATACGAGAGGTCCGAGACAATCACTGTTTCAGCCAAACATGGGACAGAGCAAACCTTCATGTGCGTAGCTACCGGTGACTCGCTGAATGGGACGTCAACCGTAGAAATCAGCGTTCTGCCTGTACCAGGTCTGTTGAAATTCTTTGTTTCTGAATTACATCGGGTAAACAAGCTCTTGTACCTAAACAAATGTTCGGATTCAGGTTTGTCACGGGAAAGTATAATCCAATACGATATCTTTGAGTAAAGTAACATTATAACACACGATTATTAATTTTACCATATACATATAACATTATTTTTTCAATTTCATTGAGAGAAGACGGCAAAAAGCAACGTATAACAAAATGAAATGAAACAAAGCTAATGAGAATCTTGTATGTTTTTTTTCGCAGCATGTCCTCTGAATTATATGTTTTGTCACAATATCAAGCGTAATGTAGTAATCACTTCTTTGGGACTGACACAAACAGCATTAACGTCGCGTATAGTATAGCGGTATAGACCCTACATATGTTTTTGTTTTTGTTTTTTTTACTATCTTCTTAATCTATTCAAAAATGAAAACATGTTCACTCTATATTCATTTCAACTTTCAGGAAAACATTTGGGTCTCATCGTTGGACTCGCCATTGGTGTGCTTGTTGTCATATTCATCCTATTTCTCTTTGTTGGAAACTATCTTCAGAAAAATCATCCGAACTACCTACCACAAAAAGGTGTTGATTTGTTTTTCTAAGTGTTTGATGCCAATTATGTGTGAGTTTAAGGTGAGGAGTGCCACTGCTTATCATTTTAAAGCGAATAGTTTTCAATCTGCTTTAACCCCCGAAGAAAAATTACGTTCTGTACGACGATGATTGCTAGATAATCTACCCTAAGAGAAATGGTAGAAAATGTGTGCTGATAAATACATTTTACGTAATAATCATGTAACATATTAGTTAAGAATATCAAACAAAGCACCGCCAAAGGAAAATACAAAATCGCGGGATGAAAGTACCGTAACTAATTAAGATACCTGCAAGTCAATAAAAGCATATAAATAAAGAACAGCTTTCATTAACCATTTCACATTGATCAAGTTTTAGTGATGCATAATGCTCTTAATTAGGCCTAATATTTTATGTTTTCCCGCCCAATTTCATCAGATCACCAGATTGCATTCGATTTAACGATTCGGGCATTCACGTTCGAGTGAATTGGAATGATCACCGAGATCGTCATTCAAAAAGATACATACATGTAATTCATTCAATCTAATTTCATCAGCATACAATTTCATGGTTTTCTCACACACAAGGGTGTAAAAAAGGGCATTCAAATTAAAAATGCAAGTCCAACGCATTCTAATTCGCATCAGCACCGCCGTGAAGAGCGTTAGGGAATTCAAATTCACGTTAAGGCAAACAAATGAACAGTCTTTTTCGTTGTTGCTTTTATTCTTTATAGTTATTCAGCTGTTTCAATATATAAACTTAATATACCTTGAAATGTGTTTTTTGGCTCATACTAGCTAATTACTCGTCATAACCCCACTTTCAGACAAATGCGTTTACATTTTATTCATACACTATTTCAGCTGCTGCAACATTACACAGTATGCGTGTTCATTTCGAATGCGGACAGAAATAGTGGATGAGGCATGATCTTGACAACCACTAAAACTGGAGATATAACCCTTTGGTGAAATAGGTCTATATACACTCGGCAAAAAAAGAAAGTAAACGCTTTTCAGGTTTGTATTTCTCATAGAATATATGGCCGAAAGTTAGCGTATTATATACAGTATCACAGGTAACTTAATAGGCTATCAACCTTGTAGGTCAACAAAAATGGAAAACTTTATGCATGCGTGAACACCTTTATTTTTCTCTCCTAGGGCACAAAATTAAAAAGTTGCAAAACTGAACAAGTTGTCATTCATGCGCATGTCCTCTCCCATATGAAAATAAGAACAAACAACAAACAACAAATTTCACACAAAACGAAGCATGAATGAAATTGCAAAAATAAACTATGATATCTTTAAAGCCCAAATGATCAATGATGGCTAAAAATTAAGAAGGAAAATAAAGACTCTTATGTTAAATCTAAATTCAAATGAAATAAGAGAAGAGGTAATAATTAACAAGAGTGGTAAATATTTGAGCTTTTATTTTCAAATTAGGAAATTGGAAATGCTTGGTTCTTGAATTTGTCTCATAAATTCTTAAATCACTTGATTAATAAAAATGAATACAGATATTCTGCTCATTTGAACATCTTAATGTTTATTATCAATTGTGTCATATGAAGTTTGACTTTCTCCATGTAGTGCCGCACATTCCTTTTCTTAGAATTTATAAATAGATAAAGAGAAGGAAACTTTATTTTTGCTTTTTTCATTCATGTATATCGTTGTGTTAAACTGGTCTTTTGTTGTCAGTGTTATCGTGTAGGACATTTGCAAATGAAAGAGAACATGTCAATTTTTGCAATTTTATAATTGAGTATATGAATATAAGAACGACCTAAGTCCATGGAAGACCATTTCGAGTAAACTAAAAAAAACTTCATATCTTTTTTGTTTGTCCAATAATATTCTATTCAACTGTGATGGGAAGGCAACATTGTATATACAAATTAGAACATATATCATTATGACAATTAACATTAACATTAATTGTGGAGACGCCATTTTGTGTGATGGACTTGGGTCGTTCTTTGATTCATATGGACTTGGGTCGTTCTTTGATTCATATACATGAAATTCTGCTATAGAGATGAGAGGACGAGAGAGGGCGCTATAATATGAATGTAAGAATGACCCAAGTCCTTCATTCTTGCATTCATATAAGATTTAACTCATTTATTTCAGGCACTTCCGGGGGTAATTAGGATTTATCATTTATACACAAGATCAGTCCATGCATGAGCTACAATTTCCCATGTCAAACTGAATTTGGCCAAAAATTGGACTTGGGTCGTTCTTATATTCATATACTCAATTTGTGCCCTGACTGACAAAAACGAGTGCGTGCGCTCATGCGTGATATTTTCTTTTTGATTACCTTATTTGCTTAATAGCCAATTAAGTTACTTTTAACATGGTATCGATTTTCATCAAAATCTTCCAAGAAAAATATGACCTCGAGCAAGTGTTTACTTTTTTATTTTATTTATTTTTATTTTGCTTAGTGTAAAACAGAGCTGATCCGATTGCGGCAACTTATGATATCGACACGAGGAGCTAAGGAAATGAATAGAAATGGATCAAAATGGATTTTCATTTTCAATTTCAATTCATTTATTTTCATTCTTCTTCTTTTTTTTCTTTCAACAAAAACAACACAAGATAAATCAGGTATTACATCATAAACAAAAACATTTGCCTTTGCAATAAAAAAAATGACGTCGATAAACATAAGAGCGCATACTGGCAAATAAAATAATAATACAAAGTCATGCTTCAGTTGAAAAAAAAAGAAAGGAAGAAAGACTAGAGAGGTCCACTAAAAAGCAAAGCTTGTAGATTGTGAACCACTCACAAAACTTATCAATTACTACAAAAACTTGTGACAAAATATGTGACCCTGCACCTCAAAACAAACAAAAAGTCGCCTGACATGAATTTTTAGTTAAGACCATATTCTAAAAGAGCGGACTTAAAGCTTTAAAATGATGTATAACTCAAATCAAATGGACTCTCCTAACCTATCTAAATATTGGAAGAATGCACAAACTCAGGAAAAGTGTGAACAGAGAAAAGAGGCTCTGAAGTACAGTGTCTATTCAAGCGCTTAATCTTCACCAAACCATGCTGGCTGTGCGATGAATGGGACAAAAAACAGGAAGTAAACCACCAGATTAAAAAAAATGAAGAGATTATCAAATGAAACTGAAATCAAGCATGCCTCATTAACACATTCTGTCCATAATTAATGCCAACTTTCAAAGCAGTAGCATTATCCTTTCAAAAGTTATTAGAGTTGAAAGTGAAGAGTGTGGACAAGGTTTTTCAGAAATGAAAAAGGGATTCTAAAGACACACCTAATCACACTATTCTACTAAAAATGTTCGAGATAAACTGCTAAAAAACACACTTTTCTGCCCGTTTTATGATACCAAATTTTAGCATAATGTAAAAGAAGACCCGCTCTTTCAGAAAATATGAAAAAGTAAAGTTCGGCTAGATTGACCCATTCCACTTATTTTCAGTCCTCACGCAAAATCAGTGTGTGCGACTTTATGTTCGTTTCGAGGTGCGCAGTCACATATGATATACGACAGAACGGGGCAAAACAGAAGAAACACAACAACATGACACAACATGCGAGAATAGATGAAAAGTATGCAAGGAAAGAAAGAAAGAGAGAATGAGAGAATGCCTACACGCTGAACAAGGGAAATGGAACAGGGGACGGTAAAGAATGTGCTTCATAGAGTTGGTGCTGCATGCAGCTGGGCAAGGATTGTAATGGCTACTTCTTTACATAATAATGAATTCGGTGATTGAATGATTGGTGGGTGGATGATGAACCCTGAGGTTGACGAAACCTATAGTTATTAAGGGAATAAAAACATATCACAGAGGACTTAATATAAAAGATTTCAATTTGCGCTTAAAAGAATACAAAGATGGGGTATTTTTTTTATTTCACAGCTCAGTGAGCTCTCAAATCTAGGACCGGTGTATATAAATGTTTTCTGGGCCAATAAAGTTCTCAGGAGTGGTAAATGAAACTCATTAGATTTTCTAGTGGGATAATCATGAAAAGACTGGTTCCGTGGGAACATTGAATTGAACATATTGGGAAGTGCATTTACATAGTCATTAAACATAAACTGACCAAGTTGAAAAAAAAATACAAATCTTTAATTTTCAAAATGTTATATTTTGTGAATAATGGCTTTGTATGGGAACGTGGCGTGACGCCACAAATAATACGAATAACCTTTTTTTTTGTGTGTGTAATAAAAGTAATTGCTCTAGTAAGTTTTGATGGGCACTACCCCACGCTAGGAGTCCGTAATTAAGATAAGGTAAAATGGGAGAAAAATACAACGTCAACAAAGAGGTCAATGGAATATGAAACTTGAGTCTATTAATAATACCAATATTGCGTGAAATTATTGTACTAATGTTTGTAACGATGACCACGTGATGTCGGAGTAGCGGCAACGCTTTTGTAGAGAGCTCCCATTTTAATATTCCGAATTTTGGTAGAAATACGCGATATTTGGATCATATTTCTCCACATTATGGATGTAAGGAGAAGGGGATAGGGGAGAGCGGGGCAATAACGGACGTGGGGTAATAACGGACACTAGTACTTCACCATCTTGCCGGTAGGTGGCGTGATCCAGACTCCGCCCATATTTCGCTAGACGAATAACGTAGACATGTGCAAAGTGTCAGCTCCACTCGTCCTTTATTGGCGAAATTATCACAATTAACGGTAAGTAAACCCATCAAAATAAGATATTAAGCATTATATAATCGATCATAAGTATAATTATATTGTTATCGATAATGAGTGATGACCCTATGTTCGAAAGATTTGGTGTGGATTGGGATTGTTGTCAATGAGATGTGAGCAAATATTTCCGTGATTGTTTTAGTGTAGCCAGGGATTATTAGTCGAACGTCACTTGGGGCAATGACGGACATATGTCCGTTATTACCCCAATATGTCCGCTATTACCCCCTAATTTTTTTCTCTTGAAGTTTTCTCAATCAAATCATTTCATGTGATGATTAAAATACCTATTACTGTTTTTCAGATGGTGAGAAAGTATAAAGCCACAGGGAAGAGAAAGTCGTGGACGTCCCAGGATCTTCGAGCCGCATTACGGCAAATCGAACTAGGAGAATCCGTGCGCCGAGTGGCTGAGCGATCGGGCATCCCAAAGTCCACACTCCATGATGCAAAAAGTGGGAAAAACAAGCATGCAAGACGACAGCAAGATGAATGTCACCTCGGAAAGTACAGCGTTTTTACGGCCGAACAAGAAGCAGAGCTTGCAAATTATGCAATGGAGGTTTGCCGTTCATTCTTTGGACTCTATCCCGAGCAAATACGACACATGGCGTATGAATACGCCGAAAGAAACAAAATCAAACACCCTTTCAATCCTGTGACGAAGTTGGCTGGGAAGGATTGGTTTGCGGGGTTCCTTCGTCGAAACGCACAGCTTGCTTTGAGAACCCCAGAAGCCACTAGTTTTGCCAGGGCAATTGGGTTCAATAAAACAGCAGTTGGGAGGTTTTTTGACAATGTCAACTCTGTTCTGAGTGAGAACAACATCAGCCCTTCGCGGATCTATAATGTCGATGAGACTGGACTGTCAACATCGCCCAACATAGCAAAATCTGACAAAGTTGTGGCTGGAAAGGGACAAAAACAAGTCGGAAAGCTGACCAGTGCAGAAAAGGGGCAAACTATAACGGCGGTTGGCTGCATCAGTGCATGTGGCACATATGTTCCACCCATGTTGATATTTCCGAGGAAGAATTACACTGAAGCACTCATGAATGGATGTCCTCCGGGATCTACAGGGAAGGCCTCTGAATCGGGTTGGATCAACAGTGAGCTATTTGTCGATTGGTTGAAACATTTCATTTCGTTTGTTGGTGCTACTCCAGAGAATAAAGTCCTCCTCATCCTCGACAACCATACTTCTCATGCTACACTGGGTGCATGGAAAACCTGCCGCGACAATGGTGTCGTGATGGTCTCGATACCTCCACACACATCACACAAACTGCAGCCCCTTGATCGAACAGTATATGGCCCCCTAAAAAATGCGTTTGCCAGACAGAGCTCCAACTTCGTAAAAACATTCAAACGCAGGATCACTCCTTACGATGTTGCAAACATATTGAACAAGGCATACTCCAAGATTGCGACTGTAGACAAAGCAGTCTCTGGATTCCGATGCACTGGCATATGGCCAATAAACCCTGATGTCTTTGATGATGAAGAGTATGCACCGGCAGATACACTTATGCCTCCAGAACCTCTGCCCGTGAATACGGCTCCTCAGGTCACAGCTCCTTCCGGGACGAATGACGTTACTCCGGTCACAGCTCCTTCCGGGACAAATGACGTTACTCCAGTCACGACTCCTTCAGGGACAGACAAAGCTGCTCCGGTTACAACTCCTTCGGGAACAGACGAAGCTGCTGCAGTCACGACTCCTTCAGGGACAGACACAACTGCTCCAGTCACGACTCCTTCAGGGACAGACGAAACTGCTCCAGTCACGACTCCTTCAGGGACAGACGATACTGCTCCAATCATGACTCCTTCAGGGACAGACGAAGCTCCCTCAAGGATGAATCTGCATGCAAATGAAGCTGCAAACCTCAATGCTACCCCACCTGATCTCCACCAGAATGAAGAGGATACAGAATCAGATTGTTCTGTAGGCGAAGGTACAGCTGAAGTCAGCATGGATACCAGTGATGATAGTCAATCCTTTTACGAGCTCTTTCCTTTGCCTAAAGGGCAAGGGAAACCATCGAGTAGGCCAAGAAAGCGTAAGGCGGGACAATCCGAAATCATCACATCCACGCCAGTTAAAATAGTTCTCATGGCAAAACAATCAAGAAAGGACAAAGTACAACAAAAGAAACAAAATCAGGCTAAGTCAAACAAACAAAAAGGAAAGATACGCCACCAGACAAACAAACAAACTGTGAAGAAACAAAAGGCGAGCGTCAAAAAAGCTGGAAAGAAGAACATGAAACCAGCAAAAAGATGGTTCTGCATCTTCTGCAAAGAGGAGTATCTTGACCCCCCTACGGAGGATTGGATTCGATGTGTCCGCTGCAACAATTGGGCCCATGAGCATTGTACAGACTACGGGTCAGGTGCAGGTTCTGGTGGATATCTTTGTGACTTATGTCGCTGATCAATCCACTCGGTACTGTTTCGGAAGAAATTTAGATCAAAATAAGTAAATCTAATTACTTTCCGGCTCTGCTGAGATGCAATGTGAACATTGATTGAGTATGTCCAGTACAGAACGATATGATTTCATAATTTCAGTTGTATTTCGAGGCAAATAACTAATTATGTGCTCACCTCTCATTCATTATTTATGAACTGCATGCATAATTAGACATATTTTTTTAATAATCAGTTTGACTGTTAGGCCTATTCGTCATTAAAGGTAGTGGATCTCATTTGCAGCCCCCCAAAAAATGATACTGAATAAATATCCTGGTAGGAAGAAGCAAACACCATTTAGAAACTCACCTGAGAAAATCAGAACTGGAAACTAACTCTAAGTTGAATTATTATCAATAAATGTGATTTTTTAATCAGTATGAGTTATACTTTAATTGTCTCCCATTGCGCGTGTGTTAAAATCAGTAAAAAACTACTTCAGATTTTTATATCGCATTTAAATGTTTTACAACCTACAACTTTGAAAATTCATACATTTTATCAGAATAGTACTTTCTTCATTCATGCCAAATTTCAAGATGTTTAGAGCTGGCTTGCAAATGAGATCCACTACCTTTAACAAGCCTTAAAATTTATGCTTTTAAAATAATTGTTGTCATTTTCAAACTTATCATTTATCCTATCCACAAATTCGAGGTAGGAGGGGGTGGGTGGTTACATCCCCAAATTAGGGGTATGAAGTTGAATTTGTTATTGTGTTGGGTTGTTTAAAGTTGTATTTTACCTTTCCGATACTATTCGTAATGTAGTTCAGCAATTTTATATCAGTTGCTTACACTTGAAATATGAATAAGAGTAAAATAGTGTAGAAAAGTGTGGAATTTTACAACTATGGCCGAATAGTTCATAATGTTTAAAACAAGCGAAATATTTGCATATAGTGTTCCCGACCCATTTTCAGAATTTCTATCATCTTGAAATGACTGTAGCCTGTAGGTGTACTGAAATTAAAAATTTTTAGGAGTCGTCTCATAATTAAGTGTACAAAATAATGTAGTTTGAATTTAAAATGATTTTGAGATGAAAAAAAAAAATGCCCGTCTTGACCATTACACAAACTAAAAGAATGAGTCAGAGACTTGGAGATGGAGGAGTGGGGGGGGGGGGGGGCAGTGGCGTAGAAAGAGGGGGGGGGGGGCGTGTCCCTTTTTCTCCCACCCCATTATTGATCATTACGTCGGAAAAAATAATTTAAGACCTGCAGCCGTGTTACGTTCTACTTAGTCGGTAATTTTGCCAGTTCATAAATAATATGCCACCCCCTCCCCTATGGAATTCCTAGCTACGCCACTGTGGTTGGGTTTCTTAGATATAAGTTACACACATTAGAATAGTACTTGTATTTTACCATTTTTGAGTTCAGATGTGGATTAAATGCAGTTATCAACAGCTAAAAACAATACAAGGGTAAGCGTCCGTTATTCCCCTTTGTGTCCGCTATTCCCCTCATAGCTGTCCGTTATTCCCCAAAGAGGATGGGGTAATAGCGGACAATGGCAATTTCTTTCAACAAAGGTAACTCAAAATTAAATGAGCAGTTTCATCGGTTGTACATGTCACACCATGCGTATACCTAATATGTATATCCCACAAAAGAATAAAGAGTGAGGGCCCTTTTGTTGGCTCAGAATGGGAATTTTAAAAATTTGTCCGTTATTGCCCCGCTCTCCCCTATGATTTCCGCTCTCAGCCAAATGGTAAAACCTAAGCAACCGTCATCTAATACGAGAAAGGAACCGTCAAATCTCAGTGGTTGTGCTACTAGAAATTCAAGCACACAGGAAGCTATGGAGACCAGCGGATCTACCGGTGACGCCACGAGCAGCACCATGGGTGGAGTCTCGCTCGCCAACACTTTAAGTACGTCTACGGCTAGCAATGTGTTCCTGCTCGAGTCCAGCGACCAGCCGGTCGCTACAGCTGCCGCGCCTCCTGAACTTCTTTCATTCATGAGGGAAATTAAGGACATGTTTCGCTCCCTCACGAGTCAGGTAAACACAAAACTCGACTCTGTAGTGACCGAAATAGCTTCGCTCAAAAACGACCTTGCAAGCACGAAAAATTCAGTTTCTGACCTGGAAATGGGTCTAATTGATGCTTCTGATCGGCTATGCACAGTGGAGAGGGATACCCTTCCTCAGCTGCGTATCTGCATCGACAACAAAATCGAGGAATTAAATGAAAAACTTACCTTGAGCAAAATACATGACAGGAAAGAGAATCTCATTGTCTATGGCGCACCACATAAACACAACGAAAACATACATGAAGTTGTCACTGAAGTACTTACCAACTTCCTGAACATCTCCTTGACGGAGGCCTCGTCGATACCCATCATCAATGCTCATCGCTTGCCAGCAGCTAATCGTGGATCCCAAGACTCTGGACGCCGGCCACCGGCACTCATCATAAGATTCGCACGCATGACGGATAGAGACCGGCTTTTGAACGCCTACGAGCATCGCCCGCAATGCCAGCAATCCCCACCTCCTGGTAGTGACTCGTCTCCAGCTCCGAATCCCTTCAGTCGAGTTTCCATCCGTACAGATCTTTCCCCGAAGATGAAGCGTAGGAGAGAGAGAGACTGGCAGCAACGGCGTACAACATCAGGAAAAAAACAATGACCTATCGACCAGGATAAAGGTAGTTGGAACCAAAGTCATCCTCCAAACCAGGAAAAGCGCCCGAAATGTAGGGAACGCCGACCGTTGGACTGACTGGAAGGAATAACCTGTAAGATTAGTATCATTGGAATTTGTAATACTCTTTGGATTACAGTCTATCTCTAATATGAATAGATGATATTTCCGCTCCACTCATATTTTTTTCCCATCCCATGCTGAAATTGATGATTACTTCAAACAGTACAATGCTACATGTAACTGTATGCTTGTTGCTTTTGGTTTCCCGCAGAAGTAGTTGGTAATTTTGAATGTTTGTCTCAATGACCCATTCTTTCACTTCAAATCAGTTGCCATGTTGATTACCCTTAAATTACCCCTAAAGTATATAACAAATTACCCTTAAATTACATAGCAAATTACAATGAAAAGCCACCTTTTGTTTACACTGACTCATCTCGTATTAGCATTAAATGCTATTGCTGTCAGTTACGAAATCAACTAAATTAAAAATTCAATACATTGCTGTTCAAAGCCTCACTCCAAAACTGTCACTAAAGTCACTGACGTGCTACGTAGCATGCCTGTCACCATGCCGTCAATCTCTCGTTTGAGGCGAGACCCCAGCCGAATTTTTCCACAGTGGGGTGCGTTTATTTGTCGTTTGAGAGTTGGGAGTCGAAGTACTTGTCCATTGCAAATAAACTTTCTGCTCGGCGTGACAAACCTGGAGGCCAAGCCAGGGTTTGATGACTCCAGCAGCTGTCGTATTACGTAAGAGCATGATAAGGATATCTGCCTGTGGCAGACCATTCAAAGTGAACTCAATTTTCTCTATCCTTTCTAAAGTTTTCAATTTTATATTCTATTGAGAAATTCTATGGTCATCCATTTTACATTTCGAACGAAAAAAATTGACCCGTAAATAACGAAAATACAGGAATAAGAAGGAGAGCATTGCCAGTTTGCCGGTGCCATTTAGCAGTGAGTTACAACGGGGAGGTGAGACTACTCCCTGGTTACAATCAGCCTGCTGACTGGATCGCTGAGAAAGCAGCTGTCGTATTACGTAAGAGCATGATAAGGATATCTGCCTGTGGCAGACCATTCAAAGTGAACTCAATTTTCTCTATCCTTTCTAAAGTTTTCAATTTTATATTCTACTGAGAAATTCTATGGTCATCCATTTTACATTTCGAACGAAAAAAATTGACCCGTAAATAACGAAAATACAGGAATAAGAAGGAGAGCTTTGGCAGTTTGCCGGTGCTGACAATGTGCTATTTGGCAGTGAGTTACAACGGGGAGGTGAGACTACCTCCCTGGTTACAATCAGCCTGCTGACTGGATCATTGAGAAAGAGAGAGAGAGGGAGAGAGAGAGAGAGAGAGAGAGAGGGAGAGCGAGGGGGAGAGAGGGAGGGAGAGGGGGGAGAGATGGGGGAGGAAGAAGGGGAGAGCAAAATGGAATGACAATAGTTCCGGTCACTACAGTACAGGCATGCTCTGTCTGCATACGCTGAATGTCTACACTCACACACACACACGCACACACACACGCACCATGGAGCTACATGGCCCATGCCAAAACCAAAACAATCTCCTCCTCTCGCGGTGCCCCCCCCCTCCTGTGGCGCTGTGGCGATGACTGATGCTTAGATTAGGCCAGGGTCAAGAAACAGGTGTTTTATATCTTTGACTTTAAGTCATTGATTGCCAAGATATGCACTGGCATTATTTACTGGGGTGTAGCCTCTTCAAACGAGAGATTTGCGTCATGCATTCCTCAAATTTCGCATTTTGTCTGAAATCCTTATGCTCAGAGTTATAATTACCCCATGCAAACAAGTAGTGTATGTTTGCTTTTTCTAATCTGCCCACGAGTAATTGAATTTTGTGTTATGTTAACGACCTACTCTTATGCTATTAAAACCCTTGCCAGTTATGTGACCAGCTAAATTTACGAGTTGTATGTACATTTCTGCTGTGTATCTCCCTTGAAGACGAATACTAAAGGCACTTGGGCGATTTACAGTATTTTTCCACATGATACTAAACATTTCGTATAAGTTGTATGTTTCTCTTTCACCTCAAATGCTTTAAATAGCAATAACCTTGAACAAACTAGTGGTTGCTTGTTTTTTCAATGCTACCAAAAGTATTCAAACAACCCTGTATTTTGGTCTAATGACCCATTATTATATACTCATTTCGAATCAACTGCCAACTGCATTATCACCCAAAGTGTTTAGCAAATGAATAAATGCAAATTTGGACGTATAGGAGCCCTAAGATATTCTTGGATATGGCTATTTTATATAAATGTAAATACATTCATACTGTCGGGGTGATTGAAAATGAAATAAAGGAAAGAATGCACACAATACAATTGATATGATTAACTGAGAGTTTGAAATTAAAAGGAAATCATACCATTCAATGACAGTGAGAAAAGGGGACCGTGGAGGCTGTGTATGTTGATTGAATTCGAACGTTAAAAGTGCGAAGTTATGTTCCTATAAATGAAATTGAAACTGGTATTTTGGTGCGAATTTGAACGTCTATCCAGCTGGCTCGAAATTGAATGTCAACTTTGAACCGTTAAATTGAATGATTTTCTCTCTAAATTTAGTGAAATAAAATCTAAAAGGAATGACATGAAATGAAATTGAATACTCAAAGAATTTAGATGAAATATGAGAGCAGTGACAAAAATATCTTGAATTTGAACACCTTATCATTAATTCAAATGCAAATCTGACGAAAATGGGTGGGGAAACTTATAGTAGAAATGTGATCATTTTGCACTCTCAGAGATACCGATCGAATTCAACAAGAATTCGGCATGTCATAGAATCCGTAATAGCGTTCACAATGTGTGGAATGTGGCGGACGGTGTGATTGTCACTAGAAATAGCGCGCTATTTTCTGACTTTGGAAATTTTCCCGATAGCGACAAAGTTCGCTATATGATAATGTGAACACAAATTAGCGCGCTAATTGTATCGCTCTGATCGAGAAAATTTCTCGACTCCAACTCAGGGAATTTCTGAAAGAGCGGGATAGTAACGCGCTGTTTGATAAATGTGAAAACGACTCGAGAAATTAGCGCGATGAATTCCATCTTGCCTAGTGTGTGTGACCCGATCGATCGAGGCAAACTGCACACAAGTCATGAGGAATTTTTTAGAGGACACACACAACTGATGCTGTTTGCACATAATACTCAGCTGTCGAATTAGCTATTTTTAAATTTTCAACTTCCATGACTACTCGGGCTATCCCCTCTTCGGGCTGATGAAATACGAAATGAAAGAGCCCTCTAATTCGCAATCGCGGACAATATTTCGAGCTTGGATTTTAATCAGGCTGATGTGAAAACACCTTCTGTGAGTGCAAAATTGACCACGTTCTGAAAATTGTAAGGGTTGACAAAATGGTCCTCATATTTTGTGGTAAAGGGCATTTATCAACTTGGTGTCATTCCTATGGAAAAAGAATGGCCTTTCCAATAGTATGCAACATATAGTCACAAATTTGCAACGATATTGCTGAAATAGAAGATCTTAGGTGTCCCGTTCTTTCCAGGCCACGCTGTATACATACAGTATTATCACACATCATCTAGGCCACCATGTACTCATAATATGCATGAAATGTGTGTATATACAGCTGTATATATATATGTATATATATATATATATATATATATATATGTATATATATATATATATATATATATATATATATATTGTAGCGGTGACTTCTTTCGCAAAATAAAAAACAAAAACAAAAACAAACAAACAAACAGAAAAAAAAAAACCATTATTCCAATTCACCGCAGGCTACTGAGCTCATTGCAGATCCAGCTTGGGCACGCGGCTTGTTAGTATTCATAACTCTCTGCCCCAACAAGGAACGTATGCTAAAGAGTTGAAAGGTTGGTCCGTCGGGCCGGTATTCCAGCTTAGGTCAGCCTGAATCGCTATGATGTCTCCGTGGCCCAGCGGTTAAGGCGTTAGCGGTCCATGCCAAATACCCGGGTTCGATTCCCGGCGGAGATCAATTTTTCAACTCTTGCGCTTTTCCAAAGAGGAGGTACAGTACGAGGAATGATGATGTCAAAGCTACGCTCCGATTATTTTCTCCTTCCTTTCTCAGATCTCACATGTTGATATATATGTATATATATATATATATATATATATACATATTGATATATATGTATATATATATATATATATATATATAGATATATATATGTATATGTACCCACTCAGCAAAAAAGAAGAAAGTAAACACTTTTTCGAGATCATATTTAAAAAAAAAAGTGTTGATGAAAATCAATTCACTTCATTTAAATTGAATGCAGTTATTTGGAACATGATTGCCTATTCACGAGTTTGAATGACAGACGAGATTCCGTCGCCAGCTTGACATGAATTTGAATGCTCATTGATGAAATGCGTGCTCCTCTCTTAAATTTGAATGCTCGGATAGTGAGTTCGAATGACCTGATTTTGAATTTGATTGCTATATATAAATAAATTATATATGTTTGTGTGTGTGTGCTTGAATACGTTGAAAACATCACTGATATTGCTACTGTTGTCATTGTTGATTTTTCGTTTTAGGATGTGGCTGGATTCCCTGCTGGCGGAGACCAATCATACAAGAGAGTTTTCATGGGAAAGACGAAATTATCCAGGGTAAAAAGAATAATAAATAATAAGTTACGCGCGATAATTCAATTATGCATTAAACAGTAAGATCAGATACGGTGACATAGCGGATGTGACGTTACGCCCCACCCCCACCCCCCCCCCAAAAAAGAGTCGTAAATACCAATAATTTTTATCAAAATGTAAGATTTTGTGCCATGTCATTATTGATATGATTGAAAATGACATATTAAATGCATATCAGTTTGGTTTTAGGAAAAGATTTTCTACCGATTATGCTATAATCAAATCTGTCGACAATTACGATGCGCTTACTAAAAAGGTACACATAATTGGAGTTTTTATGGATCTTAGTAAGGCATTTGACACTATTGATCATGCCATTGTATTGAAAAATTACATAATTATGGCGTGAGAGGGATTACTTTGTCATGGTTCAGAAGTTATCTAAGTCATCGCAAACAATATGTTGCATTTAAATCCAGTCACCCATTATATTCTAACGTGCCATGTGGTGTCCCTCAGGGATCTATACTCGGGCCCCTACTTCTTTTGGTTTAAATAAATGACATTATCAATTCCCCCCCCCCCCCTTGTTTGAATTCCATCTTATTTGCAGACGACACTAACATTTTTTACTCCCACAAGGACATTGCAACACTGGTTGATACACTTAATATGGAATTAAGTAACATCTCGAAATGGTTTAAATGTAACAAGCTTTCGTTGAATATTGATAAGACATGTTTTATACACTTTCATACTCTACAATCTCAACCCACCCTTCCCAAAAGTATTTTTATTGATGATATTAACATTGTTGAGAAACACTCAACCAAGTTTCTAGGAGTGATCCTAGATAGAAATCTCACTTGGAATACTCATGTTCAGAATATTACTACAGCAATATCTAAAACAACTGGTGTTAAGTGAATAAAGTATTTGATTAATGTTCAAACTTTAATAATGTTATATAATATTTTATTTCTACCATATGTAATGTATTGCAACATTGTATGGGGCAACTGTAGCAAAACTAAATTGAACACACAATTTTTATTCTTTAGAAAAAAGGCTCTTCGTATATGCACACACTCAAACTTCTTGGCTCACACTGATCCCATATTTTATCGCCTAAAAACTCTAAAGGCCCATGATATACATTTATACCTAACTGCCATATTTATGTATAAACACACTCGAAATTTATTACCATTTTTTCATAATGCCTTAGTAACTAATGACCATATTCTCTCATACCCAACCCGTCGTTCCCATGATTTTCATTTAAGTAATCCAAAGCTTTTACTCGCTCAAAAGTCGATAAGACATCACGGTCCGGATACATGGAACACTTTTCCTGAGGAGTTGAAACAGTGTGCCTCCTTGTTTTCATTCAAAGCAAACTTAAAGAAGCACATTTTATTACAGTATACTTTCAATACGAATTAAAAACTAATAATTTATATGATTAATGTTGGTCTCCCAATAGCAATAGCGTATATTGTTTTCCTCTTCCAACAAACCAATTCTGTTATTCTATAAATTCCAGCGTATCTACCCTTGAGCACATTTTAGCACTTGCACGCACATTCACCATTTATTTTCCCCTGCTATCTTCGCAGCAGAATTTGTATTGTATTGATTCGTATTGTTACGAATCTAGCATACGTCCCTACCTCTCCTCAGGCCGGCCATCTTTTCAAGCTGTGCTTACAATGGCGGCCCTCTGCACAATCGCTCCATAATTGTAATTGTTGTAATCCCCGCTGCATAGACTTGCATACCGATTATTATATCATTATTTTCCTTTCATGTCTTTGTTTATGCAAGTCAAACGACTCTGTTTTGAATTTACTATGTATATTTCCCACATGCTCATGATTATGTACCTTGTGTATATTGAATTGTTGATTGATTTTTTGATTTGCAGAAAATTAAGTATCTATAAATCTAAAAAAAAATATCAGCAAATAAAAATGCTTTATTGTTTATATAATTTGGATCTTTCTTCCAGTTTTCTTTCTCTTGGCTTCTTTCGCTCTCTCTCTCTCTCTCTCTCTCTCCCTCTACAAATCCATATATACTGTCTCATATATATATATATATATATATATATATACCCAATAGTATAACCATTTTGTGAATATTTTTATCTCTTTTGATTTTTCTTGTAAGGATCAATGTTGATGACAAAGGTTCTAGCACAGCAGTGGAAGGAGGAGCTGAAGGAGTATTACCGGATGACACGAAGCAGGGTCAGAGTGGATCCACTCAACTTTATGGAACTTGTCAAATTGGATGACATTTATACCAATTTAAGTATAATAGACCGAAGTAGCCAGCGTAAAACATCAATAACATACGAAGATCTAGTAAGCAACAAGGGAAATCTTTCAAAGCGTATTCTGATCCAGGGTGAGGGAGGTGCTGGGAAAACAACACTTTGCGCTAAGATTGCCTGGGACTGGTGCCAGGGACGGATTCTCCAGGATCTGGACATGGTGATCCTAATACCTCTTCGAGATGTCAAGAATGTTAATAGCATTGGTGATATTGTCAGAAATTATCTTTCTGATTCAAATTCAAACCAGATAGATGACTACATTGCAACAAATCAAAATAAAGTTCTCATTATATTTGATGGGTTCGATGAGTTTAACGGGAAATTAAATGACGAGAACTGCAGTGATGTCATTCGCATTCTGAGAATAAAACAATATATGTCATGCAGAGTAATTGTGACGACACGACCATGGAGAACAGATGAATTTATGTTAGACAAGAGTCTTGCCGAGGCTTACACTTTTCTAAACGTCGAAGGATTCAACGAGGAGCATTTAGGAGGTTATATCGAGAAATATTTTCGGATAAGAGAGAAGGATAATCTTGCCCAAGACTTGATTACTTTTATGCATGAAAATGATGTCATCCAATCAAACATGGCCCCATTTCCTATTTACTGTGCAATGCTTTGTCTCATGTGGAACGACGTCAGTGAGGAAAAACGAAAAGAAATGCAAACAATGCACACTTTCTCCAAGATATTTGGAGAAATGATATATTTCTTGAAATACCACTTCGCATCAAAAGCTTGTGGAAATCTTCAAAATCAGAACGTTGTTGAGCAATGGCAGGAAGCCGAAAAGGCAATTCGAGACATAAGTGAGATTGCATTTAATGGTTTATTGGACAAGAATCTTTCATTCTCTGAAGAACAATTCAGAGATTGTCATGATGCCATTGAAACCTGCTGCAAAGTGGGTGTTTTAACAATAGAAAGAGATGTCATCACAAGGGAGCGTCGGCGGGATGTCAACATTTCATCCTTGGTTGCATCAACGGTTTCGTTTCCCCACAAGTTGTTCCAAGAATATATTGCAGCGTTGTATATTCAAAATCTATTTGCCAATGATCGCCCCCAGTACGACAAGGTGAAAAGTGAATTTCTTAGTCGACATCAGGAGTTCCGCTACCTACTCTACTTCACTTCAGCTTTAGAGAATGAACTCGGCCTTGATATCATCCAAGGCTTGATAGACTCCCCTCCCCGTGAAGCTCACCAAGTGAACTCTTATGATCGATACCGTGATTTCTGCGTAGACGTTGCGTTTGAATGCCATACTGAAGAAGCCGCCAGAGCAGTGGGAAAACGATGGAAAAAGTACACACTCTCATCAGATGTGCCAGGATATGAATATACAAACTCTATGTTGGAATATGATACCGAATATGATAAACTCTCATCATATTCACCAGAACATACAAATTCAGGAGTCGCTTTCATGGTGCGCTTTAACCAAGTGGTGAGTGATAAGTGCTGAAAGACTGTAAGATAATGACAACGAATTTCTGAGCATGAGTATGCGCCTTTGCGTGTGTGTGCGTGTGTGTGCGTGTGCGCGTGTGTAATTATATACACACTTCTAAACTTATCACTTGTTATTATGGTTGTAAGATCTGTCAAAGCCCTTTGAATAAAAGTTGAATATAAAGTCATTAATGTAATCATATGAAGTTAGGTTTCCTTTCGTAATAAAGTTGCAACAAAACTCGCTGTATAAATTGTAAATGTGAATAAAAAATCTAAACCACCATGGGATTTTTGTTGATGGTAAATTATGTGTACGTGTTCCACTGGCCTTTTCGATATGTTTGACTTTAATAGTTCATGTTTGGAAATAATTTTCTATTTTGTGTCGAAAAGTAGCGGCAATATTGGATACACTGGGGTAAAGGTGCAACTGTTTCCTAAAATCAAAACGGTCCCTTACAAGTTATAGTTTCAAACCTGCTATTGGTGAATTTTTTTGAAGTGTGACCATGATTTTACTAAAGACGCTTTGTATCGAAGGAATATGCCATACTACGTGATCTGCAAATTCCCAGGCCCATACAATACATCTAGGGTACACAGTATGAGTGTTGATGAAGTCACGTCAGTATCACTCCTCAGCTCTTTGTCACAATAAAACAAGTTGAACATAAGTAATTTTCTTTATTTCATAAGCTCTAATTAATGAAATTAAGATATGATTGAGTGTATCAAACTTATCTCATTAGCTCTGAGTTTCCAACCTCCGAAACAACTGCATGTACATTTTCCACCATCACCGTGGGTTATTGCATTTCACTACCTGTCGATTAATATTCCTTCCAATTAGCCATCATTGAAAATTGGCATGGTGAAATGCGGAAGAACTGTGTCACGTGACTTGGCAGAGAGTATGTGTTCCAGTAGTGCACTCAGCAAAGTAGAAATATGGGATACACAATTTCACACGGACTTCTACAAAATCCTTGCTGCAAAGGCTTCGAACTGCCAGGTAAGAACTTTTTTAGCACCATATTATTTCCACAACACGTATGTTATAATGGACAGACTATAGAATCTGATGTTGTGTTATTTTAGTATTTCAGAGAGTCAATGCATGCATTTCATGGTACTCCCATTACTTCTCCTTAGCGTTATTATGCGTAGTAAGTCCAGCTGACAGGGCGTCGTTTGTTGAGTCTTTAATTTCCGAGGTCACCTGGACAGCATGTGAATGGGTAGTCTTGCACAAGATGCAACTCACTTTGGTCAGGAAAACCCATATACACAATAACAAGAAACAACAAGATAAATAGACTTCGGTCGAGAAATCACTGCTTTATTGTGGATAAGTAGCCTAAAAATGACGAAAAAAAAAGAAGAGAATAGTGAGTAATACATCGAGGAGGTACTAGCTCGCGTGTTGCACCTCCTTGGCTACATTTGAAAATGTAATTTCGTATAGAGGTAATGCTTATG